>NW_024423343.1:6650150-6658013 GCF_017311325.1 Ursus maritimus
GGGGGGGGGGCAGCATTAGCCGGGCGTCCACGGCCGCGTGACGAGACCCGTCGGCTCGCCCCACGGCCCGCCGGCCTAAGTAGCTGCTCGACGGACGGCAGCTGCCATTACGTTTCTCAGTACCTCTGGTGTTAAGATGAACTGGCCCCGGACAGGGAGCCTCTCGCCCACGGCCTCACCTAATGGACAGTGAGCCCCTCCTCGTGCTAGCCTGGTAAATTTTTTCTACTTTTCGCTGTGTCGCACTGTGTGGCAATGAAAAGTTGGCACATGTGTTTCTCCTTCAGCCTGTGACCTCCTTGGGGTTATACTGAGCCCTTCCAGCATACGCCTTTGTGTCTTCACATAGTAGGAACTCACTGGATGCTTGTGGAATTAATTCATTAAAATCATCTCTATACACACACACACACACACACCCCTGGACGGAAGGGGCTTTAAGGTAATCGACACATTTCTGGCTATAAGTCAGTGGATACATACTGAGGCCCACTGTGTGCCAGGCACTGCCCTAGGCTCTGGGGAACCAAGTTCCCACCAAGGACCCAGCTCTGGAACCAGATCTTCAAGAACCAGAGCTCAGGCAGGGGGAAGATCAGGGCCCCTCCAGGCCTCCCAGACAGTGGGAACGGGAGAAGTAACAGCACAGAATTCTGGGCATGCCCCATCTCCCCCCACCCCGAGCCCGGTGCAGGGCGGACACAAGTCAAGCCGTCAGCACAGAGGCCCGGCCCGGGGGCGAGGGCACACTCACGTCGGTTATCCCACTGACTGAAGAGGTTATGATCTTCACGGTGTCCATGGTGACTTTGTGGACCATCTTCTCCTCCAGCTCCCTCTGATTAAAGCCCTCTCGGTGATTTGTCTGGAAGCCAGAATCAAGGGGGTCCCTGATCGTGGGCCGGCCGGGGCTTGCTGCTGTGTCGGGTGTGGTCTCCTCACCCCCATGAGGCTCCATGCCCAGACACTGGGTCTCCAGAGTTTTCCAGATTCCGGCCTGTGTGACTGCACACCCCTCCACCTACAGCTTGCTGTGGGCCTGGGCACTGGTGTCCCGAGCATAGACTCAGGTGGGATCGAGCACAGGTGCATGAGGCAGCTTCTTTCCTCAACGCTTCGGAAGCCACTTCCAAAGACCTGCGGCCCCATGGTCTGCCTATCGGCACCACTCACCAGTTTGTAGGTGGAGAGAGTCAGCTGCACGGACACGTACTTCAGGCCCCAGCCTTTGATCCTGTCCTGGTAGCCAGACAGAGCCAACTGGCCGATGATGCGGAGAATAGCCATCCTTACCTGACGGGACAGGGCGGTGGACAAGCGGGAACTGGGGTGGGCTCCAGGGTGGGGGGCTGGGCACCTAACACCCAATCCTGTCCCAGGAGACAGCTAGGAATTGGGGCTGCTCTGGGTGGGAAGGGGCCTCGGGGGCTACTGCCCATGCCATCCACCACCCCCTGCCTCATCCAGGGAATCCCACTGGGCAGCCTGGCCACCCAGGAGCCTTCTCAGAGCCTGGAGCACACTCGCTTCTAGATAGGTTGCCCCATCCTCAGGCAGCCCTGGTGGGGACAGCCTGACTCTTACCCTGGGCTCCCCAGGCTTGCTGTGTGGGGTGGCTGTCTTCCCTCCACAGCCTCCACATTCTGAGAACAGCTCTGCCTGAATCTCCAGCCCAATCCCTCCTCCGCCCCCCTCATGCCCTCTCCTGTCTGTGCAGACCCTTCCCCTCCCCGGGGGATGCTCAGCGGCCTCCAGAGCCTATGGCCAGGACTGAAGCTACATTCCAAGGTGGCCACGGCTACAGTGGAGCCTGGACTATGGGTTTTTTAGCCTTTGTTTGAAGGGTACATGGCGTATTTCTCAGCTGCTTTTTCCAAATGCAGTAAAGGTTTTAGAAAACCCTTAGGCCACCACACGGCTCTGGATGAAGCTGGATTCACTCAGCCTCTCCTCCATCCAGGGCGGTGTCTGAGCCCCTTCACTGGGAAACTCCAGGTCCTTGATGAGAGCAAGTGTCTCAGGAGCGGGACCGCAGCGCCAGGGGGCCTCTCCCCTCCAGCCCTACTCAGCGCTGGCCAGGAAGCTAGGTTTTCCACCAAAGGGCCTTCGGCAGGCGGCCCTCCCCCCCCACAGAGTGGGAGAGGAATGAAGGCCACCTGCTGGACCTCCCCCTGCTTCCCCTGCAGGGTGCCCCGAACACCATCCCCTTCCAGGTCTCTGCCCTGTTACCTTGAAGCGGGTGTCAGAGAGGGTGTTCTTGACCACCCGGATGGCCAGGTAGATGGTCCTGATATTCATTCTGGGCTCTGAAAGAGAAAAACCAGCCTGGAGGGCCACGGGCCTCAGAGCTGGGCTCTCAGGAGACGCCCGGGAGTAGTGAGTCTCCCAGAGCACCAGTCCTGCCCATCACCTTCCCCCGGGAGCCAGGCGCCTGGTGGCTCGTCCACGTCACCCCTCCCGAGAGCCTCTGCCTCCCACCACAGCTCAGCGACACCTCCCTCAGAAGCCTCGTGGGCCACCTCGTCGTCGTCCTCCTCCCAACCTGTCCTACCCCACCTGGCCAGGGGAGGGCGTACTCACAAAAATAAATAAATAAAATCTTATTTTTAAAAATGTGGCTAATAATAGTACCTCTCACACAGCTTTTGTGAGCAATAATGAGCCCACACAGTGCTTGGCACACAAGAAAGTGCTTTGTAAGTGCTCGTTAGTCATAGATCTGATGACAGTCGATTCAGGGAGAAGGAAGATTAAGAGAGGTAGGAAAGAGCCGTGAGAAGGTTCTGGAGAGGTCCAGTATGGACAGAATTACAGTTAGGTGCCCAACGTGACACTAGACTCCAGGCTCGATGTTACTACAGGTCAACGCTGGTGGAAGAAAGAGGGAAGCAGGAGCAGAGGAGGGTAGCAGGTAATCGGGCACTAAGGGAGCGTGTTGCAGTCTTGAGTTTTTATCTGCAAAGCAGAAACGTTTCTCTGATTTTAAAAATTGTATAAGCTCATTGCAAAATTAAAATAAAAAGTAACCACTCAACAGTTCAGGTGTGTCCCTAAGCTCATTTATGCAGAAATAAGCATATAGATTTCTTGCAAGTAACCAAGGTCGTGTGACACACACAGCCTCATACTGTACTGTTGCATTTAATACAGAGAGGGCATCTTGTCCACGAAGAAGTATAGATGGATACACCCTTTATGGTTGAGTCATATTCCCCTATGTGGATAAACTATCATTTGTTCCAGAAATTCCCTATAGAAAAACACTTAGGTAGCTTCTAATGTTTTGCTTTTACGCACGACGTGCTAACGAACATAGTTGTCCAGTTAACTTTGGGCAATGATTTCCTTCAGACAATGATCAAAAAGTGAGATTGTTGAGCCCACGTTTCGGGCCCTCCAACCGAGCACCCAGAATGCTTTATCAGTCAATGAAGTGTAAGAAGCTAGTTTCTCATTATTCTGGCACAGCGACCACCGGAGTATAACCAACCCACTAAATCCTGCCCAAAGCCAATTTTTGTAAATAAAGTTTTATTAGAACACAGCCACACTCTGCAGTTTATGACTTCTTTTGCACAGTTGAGCAATTGTCACAGAGACCATGTGGCCTGTAAAGCCGAAAATATTTTTACTATCAGGACTTCTACAGAAAAATGACTAGGCCAACTCTAGTCATTACCATCTCTGTCCATCAGACAGATAAAAATGGTCTCATTGTTGCTTAAATTTATAGTTTTTTTCAGAGAAGGCTTTACTGACAGCAGAATGTGCTTCATATACAGTTGCCCAGTTTGTGCACTGCACAAGGGCACCCAGTTGAAGGACTGAACAGGAGTGACCCATGCTCTTCTAAACAAATCGTGTACCTGCAGGCCACATGCTGCCAGCAAGGGGTCCCTTGTTCCAATTCACACAGAGGTGCTGTCTGAGCTAGTGTCTTCCTTGGGGACAGGATTTCCCTTTTGATTGCAAGGCCAAGTTTACAGTTTAGGCTTAGGGATTTAGAATCAGGAGTTTTTACTACAATTGGGCATTGGAACAGTGGGCCTTCAGGACTACACCTACACGATGTAACTAGGCCTTATTTAAGGCCTTTGGTTTCGCTTTGGGGCTGTTCCAGGATTCAGGTAAACAGTTTGAAATTCAGATTCAGGTAGAAGCTGGGATTCAGAGTTTGAGGAGCGGGTTGAGGGTGGGGGGTGGGGGTCACAGTGCTGGTTAGGCTCAACGGTAGAAAATATGAAGCAACCTTGGTCCACCAAGTAGTGCCCATAAAAGAGGAAATGATGAAGGCCCAGACGTGGTGAGACCTCCCCCCCAGCCTCCGTCCCGGCTTCCCGCTCTTACTCACCGTCGGCGCTCACCACTGCCCTAATCAGGGTCAGGGTCCCCACGCGGATGGCCTCCTTGCTCATCTCCATCTGACCGAGGAAGAACTTCATCAGCTCCTTGGGGTAGGACCGGGCTGCAGGGGAAGGACAGCTTCAGTCACGCCCGTGGGGCCAGAAGGAGCCAGAGGAGGCAGCCCGGGGCCCAGGCGTCCCAGAGGACCCGGAGGCGGGGGCCTCACCGAGGGCTATGAAGCAGTGTACGATCTCCGCCAGGTTCTGGCTGCTGTACTGCTCCTGGGCGGGAGCCTTGGCGCATACCTGGGAACGGGGTGTGCGGGGAAGGTGGTGAGATCGCAGCTGGGGAGCGGACGCAAGGGCAGGCAGGGGCGGCCCAACGCGGCTGTGCCAGAGCCGCGTGGGCGCCAACGCCTCGCACTCCCGTGGGACACAGGAGCTAGACGAGCGAGACAGGGGGCTCCACCACCATCACACCCTCTCCCCTGGTCGGCCACGCCACCTGCCACGGCCCACTTCCCGCTGATCCGCCGTGAGAGTGCCGGTGCCCAGCCACGCTTGCTGGCCTCACCTGGATGTGGAGTTCCGTGAAAATGGTGTGTAGTTGCATTTGCGGGACGGGGGTGTTGGTGGTGACCGACACTTCCAGGATCTGCCTCAAGACCTACAACGGATAGGCGAATGATTGCAGATGACCTTCTGCCAGTTCAGGGTCAGTTAACTCTAGACCCTTGCTACTGAGCGTGGCCCGTCAGCCGGTGGTATCAGCATCCCCCGGGAGCTATTAGAAATGCAGCCTCTCAGGCCCTGCTCCAGACCTGCTGAAGGCAACCCTGCATTTCAGCCAGCCTCCCGGCAATGCCTACGCACAGGAAAGCTTGCAAAGTGCTGTGTGAGGCCACTGAGCGTGGCATTCAAGGCCCTCTTTCCCTTTCTCTTCTCTCCACCTGGAGACGAATCCCATTCTCTCGCCAGATGATCGGCAGGCGGCCCCCTAGATCCACCACATTAATCTCTGCTCCTTGCTTTTAGAGTTGAGGACTCATCCCCTGATGAGCGATCCCCTTACAATAGATTCAGCCTGGGTCACACGTCCACGCGGAACCCTGCCAAGACTCCATCTTGTGTGGGCTAAGGACTGTCATGGATTAAAAGGTCCCCCCAAAATGCATGTACACCCAGAACCTCAGAATGTGACCTGATGTGAAAATGAGGCTTTCCAGATGTAGTCAGTTAAGGGTCTCAGGCGAGACCACCCCGGACTTAAGGTGGGCCTTAAGTCCAACGACTGGTGTCCTTACAAGAAAAGGAGAGGACACAGAGGCAGACACAGAGAAGAGGCCGCGTGAAGAGGGAGGGGTCACATTGGCGTGATGTGCCCGCCAGCCACGCAGGGCAGGCAAGAAAGGCTTCCTCCCCGGGGCCTCCCCAGGGAGGGAGTGCAGCCCCGCCCGCACCTGGACCCCTAGAACTATGGAAGAATCGCTTCTGTCGTTTGAGGCCACCCACCTCGGGGGTCTCTGTTACGGCAGCCCCGGGAAACTAACACACGACCTCACCGTGGACTCCAAGACCCTTTGGGACCTCTTCCTTTCCACCTGGAACAGCAGCATTCGTTTCTCAAAAATCCAGCAAGTGCCAGGCCCCAACTTCCACCGGGTGACACCCCCCGGGGCACCAGGCTTCCAGGCCGCTGTTGCCGGCGACCTCTCACCTGCGTGACGAAGAGCGCCTCCAGGCCGCCCCGGTACTCCGCCAGCAGCAGGGGGATGTAGTCGTACAGCTGCTCCCGCAGGTCATCGGTGGGCAGCAGCACGCTCAGCATGGGCTTCAGGGACTTGATGACCCCCAGCTTCACCTACCCCGGGAGCCCAGGACCCCCAGCAAGGCCCAGTGACGTCACCCCAACCAGAGAGGCAAGGACACGGGGCACAGGGGACCTAGGAAGCAGTCGACGCCCCGCCCGAGACCCCACAGGCAGGCAACGAGGCCCGACCGTCCCTGCGAGTCCCAGCTCTGTCACTTAGGAGAACCTCTCTGAGCGCCTCAGTTTCCTCATCTGTAAAACAGTCCCCTAGCACAGAGCTGACGTGAAAATAGCTCCCCTTGGTAAAAGGCACAGCAATCCCGGGGCCTTTCTCAAGCCGACCTCCTGAGGCTCCAGGGCCCACGCGGTTCAGCAACTCTGTTTCTCAGGTCACCGTCTCTCCGCGGTTCCGGGAATGAAACTGGACCCAGCAGTTCTCCGCCCTCCTAGCCACACAGGCTGGGGAGCCATGACCCGGGGGGACCACGGGACCCTCCCCCGAGGAAGGGGCTTCTCACCTCAGGGTTGTGGTCCCTCAGCCACACGGTCACAAAATAGCGATACATGGGGAACAGCTTCAGGGCCAATTGATCCTCGGTCATCACCGGGTACGCGCTGTCCTCCAGATGCCTCAAGTAAAACTGCACCGTCTCGCAGAAGGTCTCCATGGCTGCAGAGGGGCGGAGGCAGTGAGCCCAGAGGGGCAGGAGCGGGACCAGGCCTCCCCGGGCCACCTCCTCCAGGAGGGCGCACTTGCACACTTCTGGAACCAGCAGGCGACCCAGATGGCCTCAGCCAGCCAGGAAAACCCTGTCTTCGGCCTGACAGGGCAGGCCCCCCACAGAGCCGTTTCCCTGGTCCCTCTCCTGTGAACCCCATTGTCCTTCCCTGGGCTCCTTCTGAAATGCTCGACACAGAGCCCCCTAAACTGAGGCACAGGGCCGACTCCCTCCCGCTAAGCCCCGTTCCCTGAAAGCACGCGCCGCTGTTCAGCCACCTGTGCCCCGCCCCCGCCCCCCAGAGAGCCGATCAGAGGCCCCACGACGCAGGCGATTGCGCCAATGTTTGGGAAGAAATGAACAGCCCATCTCCTGTTCAACCCACCCCTCCACCAGTTTGCCCAGTCCCTCCCCCGGCGCGCTGACCAGCCGGACCGGCGGCCCGAGCGCACACATACCGCCGCAGATGGCCTGGCGCATCTTGGCTTCGTTGGCGAGTCTCAGCATCGTGAATATGGTGGCCAGGGTGATGCCCATGTAGGGCATGAACTCGAACACTGCGCAGCGGGGCAGAGGGCGCAGGGAGTCAGGGGCGGGTCAGCGGGGACGAGGCAGGGGGGGCGAGCCCGCGGGCCAAGTGCGTGGCCAGGGCCGCAAGTAACTGCGTGGAAGTCAGTGTGACGGGGAAGGAGGGAGCTAGACGCAGGTGCAGGGGGAAGGAGCCGGGGACACGGAGATAGAAGGAGGAGGAGGAGGAAGAGCTGAGACAGAGCCGCAGGGAAGAGTGGGCAGAGCAGCAAGTTGGGGAGGGGAGACTCAGTGGGACTCGCGGGTAGACACCGGGCTCTTCAGGTGTCCTACAAATGTCCTTGGATGAAGGAAGAAACAAGGAGACAGCCAGTGAGAAAAAGGGACCAGAAGAAGAGAGAGAGGAAGGAAACCGAGAGGTGGGAGGGGGGGAAAGGAGGGGTTGTCGGAGGACAGAGCCACC
>NW_024423343.1:6658023-6663995 GCF_017311325.1 Ursus maritimus
CCCCCCCCCCCAGCCTGGCCCCTCCAGCTGCCCCTGCAGCTGCCACCTCGGAGTGGCTAGTCCTCCCAGCCCCACTGCCTCTCTGCCATCTCTCTCCACCCACCCGCCCCTGTGTGACCAGAGCCCATGCAAAACAGGACACGCTGGCCCCTGAGTGCTTCCTGAGTCACCTGCCTCGCAGGCTCCATGCCCCCACACTGTCCCCAAGGCCCTGCCAGCTCTCTTCCTGTGCTGGGCATCCCTGGGGCCGGGTGCTGGCCTCTGCTCTCCTCCCTCTGTGTCTGCTCTGCAGGCGCGGGCAGCTTTGAGCCCCACCAGCATGCTGCGGACCCCGTGAGGAAGGGCCCCCCCGAGCTGCCCTTGAGCTTCACATCCACACGCCAGCTGGCCCCTTGTCACCCTTCATCAGACGTCCCGCGTGCATGTGAACTCAGCGCACCCACCTTAAGGCCAGCTGCTGAAACCTGAAGGCGGGAGTCATCCTCAGCTCCTCCTATTTATTCCCTCACCTCCAGCACACAATTCATCAGCAAGCCCCATTGATTGGAGTCTCATTTGTATCTCCCATCTGTCCCCCACTCCCCAAATTCGCCCCAGCCCGAGCCACCAGTGCCCCTCAGGTACACACCTTTTATCCCTTCTCCATCCACACAACAGCTAGAATGGTCTTCCAGGAACCTACATTCCACAAGGCAACTGCAGCTTTGAATCCCTCAACAGCTTTCCGGGGCCCTCAAATAAAGTCCAGACTCCCCCACACACCCCGCACCAGGCCCTGCCAGCTTCTCCAACCCCTCTTTACACCATCTCCCCCTCACCCTAACTACAGCCACAGTAACCCTGGTAACCCCTCAGTTCTTCAGAGAAACCATGCCTTTTCCTGCCTCAGGGCCTTTGCACATGATGCATATCTGGTTCTCCATGCAGTAACCATCCTCTCATCCCTTCAGGTCACAGCTGAAATGTTGCTACCTCAGGGAGGGCCCCACAAAGGAGAGGTCCCCTCCCTCCTCCTGATCTCAAATAGCCACCAGGCTGTTCTCTTCCCATCCTTTATTCTCCCATGATGATCACCATTCTCTTGTTGATTTGTTTACAGTCCTTTATGGGGAGCAGGAGCTTAGCACTGCTTGTGGAATGAGGGGGGAGCCAAGAGGGAGAAAGCTTTGAAGAAAGAATGACAGAGGAACGAAGAGACGGAAATGCGAGGCAGGGACACAGAGAATCTTAACAGCAGAGGGAGGCACATGGAAAGGGAAAGAAGGAATGCCGAGAAAGGTAAGAAAAGAGGGAGGGATGGGTGGAACTGGTGATGGGGAGTAAGGACGCGCCTGTCGTGACAAGCACCGGGTGATGTCTGCAATTGCGAAATCACTATATTGCACACCCGAAACTAATATAACATGGTATGTTAATGAACCAGAATTAAAATAAAAACTAAATAAAAATTTTACAAGTGGGAAAGAGAGGAAGAGAGAGGCAGAGACCAGGAGGAGCGCCGGGCCGGCCTGCGGGGCCAGCCACCGGGCTGCGGACCAGCGTGCGCCTACCATTGCCGTTGGCCAGCTTGGCCAAGGTGATGATGACAAATTCATCCGTGAGGTGGAGGGGCTTGAGGTGGTGCTGCAGCTCGTACATGACCAGGCTGAAGTGGTTTCTGGACAGAGCCACCAGCGTGTCGCTGGCCACCTCTGCTTTCACATAGCCCTCCGCCTGCAGGGCAAGGGAGAGGGACGTGGGGCCCCACTATCCACTGGGCCCTCACGAAACCCCTCCTGCCCCACACCTGCTCCAGGGCCGTGCGCTCCTTGGGCTCAGCCTCTTCCTGCCGCCTAAGGTCACTGGACAAGGGCCTTGGGCATCCCAGGTCGTGCCTACCAACAGCTCAGCCCCTGGATTCGTTGCGGGGGTGGGGGGAGGGCTCTACTACCTCCAGGGTCTCTCTCATCTCCTTGGAGGCGATGGCGACCAGCCTCTGGACTCCCTGCTCCTCCAGCTCCCCCTCCTGCTGAATGATCTCCTGGAGGATGTTGTAAATGTTGACTTTGCGCTGGATAGAAATCTGGGAAACAAGTACGGCAGGTGGCAAGATCCTGGCCTGGACCGTCGTGGTGCCAGGGATGGACCCAGCCCTACCCCCAGCACAGTCCACCATGGTCTCCCTCCATCGGCCCTCCTTCCATGTACCCGTGATTTGTAAGATCCTTGTAAGATCTTTGTAAGATCTTTGTCCCATTTCCGGCACAGACCTCCTACAACTCTTGGTGTTTCCTAAATGAGGAGAGCGATTTAGTGTCCTTTGCTAGTGAATGAGGTGACTTGGAAAGCATCTAAGGATGGGGGCTGGCTGCCTGGAGAACCAGCCCTTCGATTAGAGGGTTGGACCTTTCACTTTCAGGAAGGGAGAGGGGCTGAAATCCGAATGGATGAACCACAGCCAATGATTTAATCCACTGTGCCATTGTAATGAGGTCTCCATAGGACGGGGCTCAGAACACGTGGGGATTCTGGGAGGGGGTGCCCTCCAGCACTAGCCCTCTTGAAAATCCAAGAAAGCAGTGTGCCCTGCCCTTCACCCTGGTGAGGGAGCACCTGAGGCCAGGAAGTGTGCCTCTCACTCTTTGCCTCCTAGAGAGCCTTATCACCATTTTAAATGACCTGATTTAGGACAGAATAGATGGTGCAACCAGACCACGCCTGCAGATCCGCACTGGAGAATAACTCTTACTTAATCAGGTATGACCAGCCGCTCCTAAAGGACCAGTGCGGGCCGTGGCCTTCAAAGCCCTGGGAAGGCGGTCTCCTCTCTCAGGTGGTACAGCGGTCACTTCCCAGCAGCCCAGAGGCCTTGAAAAATGTGGGCACCTCAAGAAGAAAGAAATTCACCCAAAAGTATATGTTCTCCTAGTGAAAGCTGCTCCAGAGAGTTTTGGCCTTGTTTGCCTGGTCTCGGCATCGCCAAAAACCAATGATTCTCAACTCCAATCACAGATTTCATGGAAACCTCTGGAAGGAAGAAATTGTGGGGCCTTGGCTGTCCAGTACTGCCTGGCCCTGGACCAGTGTCCTTCAATCTTTTTTGTTTTAAGGCTCCCTTAAGAACCTTCCAAACATTCTTTCCTAATTTCCCCCTCTGTCGCCATGAAACCTTAATACCACAAATACATGATGCATCTGTTTTATGGGCTATATACATTAAAAAGTAAGGTTTTCTTCATGCCCCCTCCCTCCCCAGAACCTATTTTACCCACTTCAGGGCAGTATCACCCCCCCTTGAGAATGCATGCTCTAGATTTTCAAAGAGAACTCAGTGGAGGCCTGCATGCTTAATTACCACGCTTGTGGGCCCCTATGTAAACAGCCCCGTAAGTTACGAGATCGGGCTTTTCTATGATCGAGAAGAATCTCTGGAGAATATTTATGATCACAAAAATTGTCCAAGACTTGGAAACTAGTGGTTGGAGGCCTGGGTGCCGTCTGCAGAGCCTACAGAGGCTCTCGGATTATGCGGCCTCAAGGAGAGCGCGGCTTTGATCTCCCGTGATCCTCTAGCCTAGTTTATGGCTCCATGGGGACAGAAGCTCAGTTGTCGGAAACTGATAACAATGCAAATGTTTCCTCCGTAACAGCAAACGTTATTCCTGTTCATGGCAACGTAAATGAGTTTTGTCGAGTAAAGAATATGAATCTCTGTAAGTAAAATGCTCATCTTAACAGATTCTAACATTTTGCTGGTTCCTTCACTATTTAATGAACAACAACTCTATGAAATGTGTTCATTTTTAAAATGTGCCTACTTGTTTATTGTCTATTTATTGCCACTTATCACTGATTATGACCTGGGTATTAATCCTGTACTTAAATTTTTTCTATTTCCTGACATCTTGGGGTCTTGCTGATCCTGGGGAGAGGGCCCCTCCCAGGGTGAGCCAATTACTACAGAGAGCAAACAACTCAGCTAAGAGCATGCTTTTCAAAGGCAAATCAACCAATCCAGAGCTTGCACTCCAACCACCCCCCCCAGACTCTCACACTTGGGGGCCAGGTGCCAGATGATGGGACAGCCCCCAGGCCCAAAGCCCATTATTACTCAATTATTTAAATTGCCCTATCCTCCCCCACAGAGACCACAATACAGACTCTTGTCCACATTTCCTCCTCGCTCCCTCTGCCTCCTGGTCAACCCTGGTGCTGGCTCCCGTGGCCCTGCGTGGCGTGGCCTGCCCTCACCTCCTGAGTGTTGACATCAGCGTAAGAAGAAAACCTACATTTTATAAGGCTGTTACAAAAACCCTTTGCCTCTGCTCCCAGACTCTGGCCCACCCTCCTTTCAGGCACCACCCACCTTTCTATAAAATCAAGAACTCCTGCAAAGAACTCCTGTGCTTCCCGCCCCCAAAGGCTACAGGATAGTCTAAAACCCAGCAGTTCTCGGAGTGTGGTCTCCAGGCCAGCAGCAGCAGCACCTGGGAAGGTGTTCGAGATGCAGATTCTCGGGCCATCCCCCCAGACCTTACTGAATCAGCAAGTCTCAGGGCGGGGCTCAGTGATCTGCGTTTTTTACAAGCTCTCCAGGGGGATTCTGAGGCTCTGATCCAAACTCTGCCCTGTCTTACAAGGCTCACCCTGACTTCCCATTACCCTTCCTGTTGATGAGGGAACAGAGGGCAAGCTGAGGACAAGGCAGAAACTGACACCCCGCAACCCCCCCTCCCCGCCACGGGGTGTCTGTGACATTCCTCAGGCACAGCCGGCTGCCCTAAAGGACAAAGAAACAGTTAACCTATAGAGACCACACCCCTGCAAGACTTGATTCTCCCTCAGTTTACAAATGTCTTGGCAGTTTACAGGAACAAAGCATTTCTATCACTAACCTAGCTTCCGGAAGGGAATGTAGATACAATTAAATGTCCTTATAATCTGCAGCCTCCAGGAAGTTCCCAACCATCTTAACGTTAACGCCTTGCTAGAGGGAAAAACAGTCTTAACTGGACAATGGCAAGGCCTCCAGTGTCCTGTGAGTCTTCTTTAACATATGAAAGTACTCTCTTGCAACCTCCCTTTTTCCTTACCTCCCCCAACCCCATAGTATATAATCAGCCACCCCTAACAACCTGGGGCAGCCCCTCTTTCTGCCCACGGGTCCTGTCCCCACGCTTTCATAAACCACCATTTTGCACCAAAGACGCCTCAAGAATTCTTTCTTGGTCATCGGCTCCGGACTGCACCCCACTGAACCTCACCTGTATCCCACAACCTCATCACTGTCACTCCCTGCAACACCCACCGCTGCAGCCCAAGCCCCAGCTGGTCTCCCACCGGCCAAGCCGACCTGGCATCCAGCTCTGGTAGTGTCCAGCCTGCTTCAGTCCTGCTCAACACCTTTGCAACTAAGTCCACGCGCCCGAGGACAACGGCTCCCGAACCCACGGGCAAAATAAGGCAGCTTTTAACAATTACGAAAGCCCCAGGCCCTCATGGGTCCTCCGAGTACGAACCTCAAACCTCGCAGGCTCGCCCGGCTCTGTGCCCCAGCACCGGGCCCCAGGCTCGCCAGAGTCAGCAACGCACGCCGAGCAGCCGCAGGTGCTGGGCTCGACGGGGCGGCCGGGGGCGAGCGGGCCCTACCTCCGGCACCTGCAGGCAGCGGATGAGAGCGTGCAGAACCACGGAGGGCTCCGTGGTGGCCTTCTCCGTGATGATCACCGAGGCCAGCGTCTTCCGCATGTCCGGACCTGCCCCGGCAGCGTCCGTCTTTGCTGACCCGCTGTCCATGATGTTGAGAAGGTTCGTGACTTGTTGGAAAGTACCTGAGACAAGGTGGCACAGGTGTGGTGCTGAGAGGGCTCCCGTGCCCAGCTCCACCTGCCCCATGACTGAGCCGGGCCTCCCTGTCCACCGTGCAGAGGGAGAAACTGAGACCGAGGCTGGGACCCGCCCCCAAACAGCTGGCGGCCAGGATGGGGGGGGGG
>NW_024423343.1:6664005-6704802 GCF_017311325.1 Ursus maritimus
AGATTCTCGGGCCATCCCCCCAGACCTTACTGAATCAGCAAGTCTCAGGGCGGGGCTCAGTGATCTGCGTTTTTTACAAGCTCTCCAGGGGGATTCTGAGGCTCTGATCCAAACTCTGCCCTGTCTTACAAGGCTCACCCTGACTTCCCATTACCCTTCCTGTTGATGAGGGAACAGAGGGCAAGCTGAGGACAAGGCAGAAACTGACACCCCGCAACCCCCCCTCCCCGCCACGGGGTGTCTGTGACATTCCTCAGGCACAGCCGGCTGCCCTAAAGGACAAAGAAACAGTTAACCTATAGAGACCACACCCCTGCAAGACTTGATTCTCCCTCAGTTTACAAATGTCTTGGCAGTTTACAGGAACAAAGCATTTCTATCACTAACCTAGCTTCCGGAAGGGAATGTAGATACAATTAAATGTCCTTATAATCTGCAGCCTCCAGGAAGTTCCCAACCATCTTAACGTTAACGCCTTGCTAGAGGGAAAAACAGTCTTAACTGGACAATGGCAAGGCCTCCAGTGTCCTGTGAGTCTTCTTTAACATATGAAAGTACTCTCTTGCAACCTCCCTTTTTCCTTACCTCCCCCAACCCCATAGTATATAATCAGCCACCCCTAACAACCTGGGGCAGCCCCTCTTTCTGCCCACGGGTCCTGTCCCCACGCTTTCATAAACCACCATTTTGCACCAAAGACGCCTCAAGAATTCTTTCTTGGTCATCGGCTCCGGACTGCACCCCACTGAACCTCACCTGTATCCCACAACCTCATCACTGTCACTCCCTGCAACACCCACCGCTGCAGCCCAAGCCCCAGCTGGTCTCCCACCGGCCAAGCCGACCTGGCATCCAGCTCTGGTAGTGTCCAGCCTGCTTCAGTCCTGCTCAACACCTTTGCAACTAAGTCCACGCGCCCGAGGACAACGGCTCCCGAACCCACGGGCAAAATAAGGCAGCTTTTAACAATTACGAAAGCCCCAGGCCCTCATGGGTCCTCCGAGTACGAACCTCAAACCTCGCAGGCTCGCCCGGCTCTGTGCCCCAGCACCGGGCCCCAGGCTCGCCAGAGTCAGCAACGCACGCCGAGCAGCCGCAGGTGCTGGGCTCGACGGGGCGGCCGGGGGCGAGCGGGCCCTACCTCCGGCACCTGCAGGCAGCGGATGAGAGCGTGCAGAACCACGGAGGGCTCCGTGGTGGCCTTCTCCGTGATGATCACCGAGGCCAGCGTCTTCCGCATGTCCGGACCTGCCCCGGCAGCGTCCGTCTTTGCTGACCCGCTGTCCATGATGTTGAGAAGGTTCGTGACTTGTTGGAAAGTACCTGAGACAAGGTGGCACAGGTGTGGTGCTGAGAGGGCTCCCGTGCCCAGCTCCACCTGCCCCATGACTGAGCCGGGCCTCCCTGTCCACCGTGCAGAGGGAGAAACTGAGACCGAGGCTGGGACCCGCCCCCAAACAGCTGGCGGCCAGGATGGGGGGGGGGCGGGGGGAGCAGGAATGCAGGGGTGGGGCTGACTTCCTTACCCCTGTCGTCTGGTTCCAGAGGTTCCAGGTCCTCCGCTTCCTCTGACGGGTCCTCCTTTGAGTCTACGGCTGCTTCTGTCATCTCTGCCTCAGTTCCTCTAAGACCGAATTTGTAACATAGCTGGTGTGCCAACACACCCTGAGATGACCCCAGTGAGTCACGCCCTGTACAACCCTCTCCCCTTGAGTGTGGGCGGAACCGTGACTTGGTTAGCCCCATGTTCTAAGCAGTGGACCGTGGCACGGGTGACGGGAAGCCATTCCCGTGGTCACAGGATCTCAGACAAAACCCTAGCTCAGCGGACTAGAGAGGGAGTCTCTCGCCAGGCTTGACATGGAGTTTACATGTCACAGTGTGACACAAACTGCCTGTGGAAGGGGCCACCTGGCAAGAAACTGAGGGCCTCAGTCCTACAACCACAAGGAACTGGATTCTGCCCACAACTGCATAAGCTTGGAAGAGAACCGAGCTCCAGAAAGGACGTGGTCCCATCAACACCTTGAATGCAGCCTGTGAGGCCCTCCCCACCCTGAATCCTCAGCCACGGAAGCTGTGTGATCATAGATGGGTGTTGTTTTAAGCCACTAAGTCGATGTCATTTGTTATATCGCAGTAGCTGACTAATACATTTTGTTAAGAAGGGCCCTTCCGCTCTCTTCTCTTGACACTGAAAACTAATGATTAATGAGAAACCCACCTCAGCTGCCCTCATGGCTCCTCTCAGGGGCTCTTGCAACATGAGCAGCTTCTTAAGGCTTGGCAAACAACACGGACGTCAAAATGGAGGCCTGAACACTCCCAGATCCGTCCTGTGCTCATGCCCTCCTGAGAATCCTTTAAAGAGCTACTCTGGGACCTAAATACTGACCTTTCCTCGGAGTCCTCTCCTGGATGGAACAAAAATACACCGCAAGAAAAAGCCCCGTTCTTTGCCTAATACACATCAATGGTAATGTGGACAATAGCAGGAGGGTTTGTCGAAGAAGAAGAACAGTTGGCTTCTCAGTCGTAATGTGGGTGACGAACGGGTCCCCTGACTGGGTGGGACGGTTTCATTAGAATCATCACCGTTAGGTCGCAGACCCTTGGAACTTTGAGATCTAACTGCCTTCCTGAGTCTTTATCGAGTGAGGGCTTTGAGGAGCGCACAGGGCCCTGACATTAAAAGGTCACATTATGTTGTCACTAAACGTTTCTGTTACCCATGTGTGTGGTGAAGTATGGTGGCCTGTTTGGGAAAGGGGCCTGGTGGCAGTGGGCACGATTTGCTACCAAGTCCCCTGGGGATGCACCGTCAGTTTGCAAGCTCCACGGGAGCTTCCTGGGTGAAACTTGAGACTGGCCCCTTGCACTCAGAGGGCAGGGAGAGACCCAAGAAAGGTTGGTAGGTGGCAGTTTTAATCAGCAAGAGAACTTACATGCCACGATTCTCCTGGGCAGCAACAAGGCCGGCGGCCTCAACACCATAACAGCACCTCAAGGCTGTGTCCTTGGAGCAGCCTCTGGGAGTGGGAAAGGCAAGCAGAACCCTCATTCCAAGGACGGGAGAGGGATGGGGAGCCTCCAATTTCCCAGGCCCAGCTCACGGGTCAACTGGCAGTCACGTCTTCTCAGTGACCTCTTCCAACTTGTGGTCATGGGACCTCAGGAAGGGAAGATGTGGTCAGGGCAGCTGGGGTGGGGTGGGCAACAGAGGGGTCCTGGTAAGAGGACTGGACAAATTACAAGGCGGGGAAAGGGGTTCCCCCTGGCAGAATACTCAGGAGATGAAGCACCTGAAGGACAGGTGAGAGGTCAGGAACTCTGTTTCCCTGAACCAAAAGTGGGGCCCAAGGATTTCCCTGTCAGTTGTAGCTGTGAGACAGGCCAGATCAAGAGTCTGAGCAATGAGCTAATGGCCTTTGGAAACCTTTCTATGCATCACAGGGTGACAGAACCAGACTCAGAGCCACCTAGGTCCAAGACTGCTTAGTTAAAATTCCCCCTCAAAGGTTGCCCACTGTCCCGAGAGGAAGTTCCTCAGCCTCTGCTTGGACACCTCTGATACCAGGGTGTTCATGACCCTTCCTAGCCCATTTCTACTTCACTGAAGCTGGATGCTTGGAAAACAAGCTGCCCTGGCATAGTGCCAAACTCTTCTTCCCCCTAAAATTCCTGCATTGTTCCTCCCCCTGCCTTTTGGTGACATATTGACCAATATGGAACAGGCACAAGAAGACAGTTATCACCTGCCCCTCTTTCATAGCTACCTCTGCCCTACCTCCTCCCACTCCCCTCAGGCGGCCTGCTCTTCTCCTTCAGAGATCACTCGGTGACATGGTTGCCATTCCATTCCACGGACCCTACCTACCTGCCTGTTGTGTGCAGCTGGCATAGCTGTCCGTGTAGAAGGGATATAGAGGTGGCTAGGACACCTGTGTCCTCTGACAGTCTGAAGACCCAGCACATGAGAGATTGTGGATTTAGAGCTAGCACAGAATGTATCAGTTAGCTATTGCTGCGTAACAAACCACCTAAACGCTTAACGACTGAAATCAACCCTTTATTATTATTATTCATACATTTACGGGTCAGCTGGGTGGTCCTGTTGATCTGGGCCATTTCCAGCCATGGAGTCCCTCATACATGTGCAGTCAGCTGGTGGGCTGGGCAAAGGCTGGCTGGTCTCGGATGGCCTCCCACAGGCTGGTGGTTCTGCCAGCTGGCTAGCTATTGGCTGAAGCAGCTGGGGTGCTTGGGACCCACGTCTGTCCCGCGGCAGGGCTAGCCCAGGCTGTTCTCACAGCCCACGTCTGTCCCGCGGCAGGGCTAGCCCGGGCTGTTCTCACAGCAGGTAGGCGGGCTTCCAAGAGAGTGAGCAGGAACATGAAGGCCTCCTGGGGCCTCGACTTGGAACTGCCACCCGCCCGCTCTGCCACATGCTACTAGCCAAACGCAGGTCACAGGCCAGCCAGGTCTCGAGAGAGTGGGGAAATAGACCCCTCCTCTCAATGGGAAGAGCTGCAAAGCCACCTCATGAAGGGCGTGGCTCTCAGGAGGGCTGGAGAAAGGGGCCATTTTTTTGGTTGCATACAAAATGAGTGTGTAAGCCATGGAAAAAGTGAGATGCCCCAGAGAAGACACTGAGATGATGGGATCAAGGAGAAAGAAGTGGGTTCGGCTTGGTTTTCTGAAATAAAAATACTTTTCAGGTCAGGGTTTTTTTTTTCTTCAGATTAGGACAATAATATTTGACTCCAATACAATCCATTCACGAAGTCAGTCACTCTTATGTGCTGTCACTCTACGAGCTTCCCCCCTTCTACGGGAACTACCTTGAGAATAAGAAAAAATGGAATTGTAGAAACCTGTGGGCTTAAACACATGAAAGTGCCAAGGCAGGAAGTAGAAAAAATGGACAAAATGTATATGTAGTGGACACATTTGGGAGTATCTCCCCAGCTCACTAGGCTCCCTCTTCCCTGACCAGATATGGCTCCCCACAGCCATGTTTTCCCTGTGCAATCCCTCCCTCAACGTTCCTGATTGGATGACCAGGAGTGGACACCTGATCTGGACCAATCAGATTCTTCCCTCTGGGTAAGAAAGAATCTGGTCGGTCTTCCACGGTCCTGTGGGATCTTGGGGACTGAGGAGCAGACAAGGCCAAGAAGAGAAGGAAGAGTAGGGCAGGCACCCAGAGTGTGCGGGGACAGGGCCAGGCAAGAGAGGCCCCTCTTGGCACCATTGAGGCCCTCCATGAACTCCACGTCCTTAGGAAGTCTCCCTCCTTACAAAAAGACCCCCTTTTTGCTTAGGATATCCCAACAAGAGGACATAGGGTCCAGAAAAATAAAAGTGTGAAGGAGCACAAGCTAGTGGAGGCCAGAGCAGCTCAGGTCCAGAGAGTGGGGGCGGCAGGGAGCCGGGGCAGTGAAGCCGGGAGCTGGTCCCTGGACGGACCAAGAAGGGCTTTGAAGGATGGTGGACATAGTCCGTGAGTCCCTGCAGGGCTCAAAGATGTGGGGAGGGATCTGGAGTGAACAAAAAGCAGCCAAGGGACGGACTAAATGGGGTTGGGGTCAGGAGAAACTAGCTATCCACGTGACCCCAGCTCCAGTCTGAAGCCTACACATTAAAAACTTTTACATGTAACATAAAGCACAAAGCAACAAACACACAAAGTGTGAGCAAAATTAAAGGCACGAAACAAGTGGAGAAAATACAGCACAGGTCAGAAGGATATTCTCATTAATGCAGTAAATTCTGAACAATCCTCACGGTAATAAACCCCCTAGGAAGACAGGCAAGAATATTCTCCAAAAAAGAGACACAAATGCCTCATGAGCTTAAAAAAAAAAAAATCAACCTTTGAAGTAATAACAGTAATAAAGGCACATTTAAAACAAGACCCCAGGGCGCCTGGGTGGCTCAGTCGGTTGAGTGTCCAGCTCTTGGTTTGGCTCAGGTCATGATCTCAGGGTCATGAGATCAAGGCCTGGATTGGGCTCCTTGCTCTGTGCTCAGTGGGGAGTCTGAGAGTCTCTCCCTTCCTCTCTTTCTGCCCCTCCTTCAGCTGGCCCTCTCTTTCTCCCTCTTTCTCTCTCTAAAATAAATAAATCTCAAAAAAAAAATTTAAAACAAGATCCCACTGTTCATCTACCAACGGATACTTTCCTTCGAGATATTACTTTACACCAAAGAGGGTGCAGGAAACGGGCTCTCCCCACACACGGACAGCACGTCTCGGCGTGCAGTTTGGGAATAACTCAAGCCATCTGCCCAGCGTAGCAATGCTGCGGTGCCCCACCCAGATCCCTGTGTCTTTCCGTGTTAGTGCCCAAGGGCCCCCCTCCAACGCCACACCTCAGTTTCTCTCCCGAGGGCTCTTTCTGGCTTGTAGGGTCCCCTTGCCTGCCCTTGTGGCCGACTGGAAGCGAAGGGAAATTAACACGACCTGGGGGCAGCCGGTCACGGACAGGGCTAGTGCGCAGAGAGTCAGGACTTTGCAACTCACTAGGGTGGGATAAGTCTGGCGTCTTACATTGGCCCCCAGCGTCAACAGAGGGATTCAGCTCCAGCCGCCCACAGGAGCGCAGCTTCTTGGAGGCCCTCACTCCCGGTCCCACTCCCATGTCAGGATTTCCTTCACTTACCAAATAAGCTACTTGCCCTGGAATCCTTGCCTCAAGGGAACCCAGGCTCAGAGAACCATCGAGTTGATGGACACGGTCATGAGGATGCGCAAAGACCTAGCCACTGGGCTATTCGAGGAGGGCTCTTTTACAGAAGAAAATAGAAGTGAATCCCCCCAGAAGTCTTGGTTAAATAAATCCTGCCATATCCATGCAATAATTACTTCTTGGCCACTAAAAATGAATTAAATATTATAGAAAAGTGTGGGGAGGGCATTCCCAGTAGAGTGAAGTGGAAAAGAGTGTTAGAAAGTGCTAGATATATTTGGTGTAGCTGCAGTATTTTATAAGTATATGCATTTGCCAAAATAGTAACTGGTCATTTCTGAGGAAGATGATTACCAGATTTTTATTTTCTTGTGTGCGTATGTGTGCACCTCTATATTTTCCTAATTTCTGTCGTAATCATATATTATTTTTGCAATCAGCACATGTAGCTAACCCAGAAATGCAACAACAATGAAGAGAAGAATGCCTGAGAAATATAATTTACATGAATTTATTAATGCTCTCAGTTGTGGAAAACATCCGAGAAAATACATTTGTGAGACACTCTACTTTGGGTTTTTCTCAAATGAGATCCATTTGCCACAAGCCATGATTAAGCCATGATTATCCTCTTGAACACCTCACTCATCAATTTTACACATCATTCTTTTCCTTAAAGTCAGAAATCAGACACCGTTCTCAAAAGTTCCCATGTCCCTCCTTTATTTCAAGTACAAGGCACCAGGCCCCGGGAATAAACAAACGTCTCCTTCTTCAGATGCACAAAGTGACATCAGTGAAGCAGGAGCATAAGTTAGGACCTGCTGTCACTGGTGAAGGAACTACAGAAGCCAGACGATGATGTTAGAACCGTCCTCCCAGGTGGCAGGGTGGGGGCGGGGGGACCTCTGAAACCTGTGCCTCCCCAAACAGGCCTCACTTCTAAGTAAGAAAAGTAATGCAAAGTGCAGGAGACACCTGTCCGACCCTCTTGGCCATTCATTGGAAGGATGACATGGGTGGTCCCGATCAAAGAGACTAGAGGAGGCAGAAACCATTCAGGTGTCTCTACCTGTAGGCGTGACTAGCAATTAGATTGTTTTTATTTTTTAAAAACACTCAGGGGTATCTCACTCAGGGCTAAGTATTTCTTTAATAAGCAAAACATGAACTTAACGTTGCCTCTGGTTGCAACTTTGGGTCATCTCATTTCCCAGCTACTTCTCACTGTGCCTTGGATTTGTGAGATTTCTTGACCCGTCCTTTCTTCCCAAAGCACTTCCGGCAGCCCAAGACGCAACACTTGTAAGCGATGAAGACAGCCCCCAGCACAACGGCCAGGAGGAAGCCGATCACATCCAAAGAGTGGTACTGGTACCAGGTGAGATCATGGGCTGCGGGGCGCAGGTGCGGAGCCCCCTTGTGCCTCATCACGAACTCCACCCAGAACACAGCCAGGTCCAGGGGCTCGATGGGGCGGTCCTTGTGCAGGCTGGAGAGGCGCATAATGTTCTCCTTATAGCTAAACACAGAGACAGTTATGTGAGTGTCTGGAATGCTGGCCTCCGTGAAGCATCCTCCCTTTAGGCTTGCTATGGTTGGGAAGGCTAACCTTGGTAGAGCAAATGTGTTTCCACTACAGACAGAAAACACACACACACACACACACACACACACACACACACACACTAAATGGTCTTTATCCCTGAAATTAAAAATAAAATGTAGAAAGGAAACTAGAAGCCACAATTATAATATTAAATTATTTGAAACTTGCTTCCTATTTTCTTCTCTTTTTCTTGGTATTTTTGTAGGAAATTAGATACTTTTTTACAAGAAAAGAAATAAAAGAAAAGGGCGTGTCAGAATCAATGAGCGGTTTTCCTTTCACGGTTTTAAACGATCACATCTAGCCAAATCAACAGCGATTTGTAAGTGTCACGTGCAAGGTGGTGGCACTTCACACTGGGGACACATCACACCAGCCAAGTGCTCACGTTAGCACGAGGCGGTGTCTGTGCAGCCTCTTCAACTAAACAGATTTTTGTTGATTTTGGACAGTGCGGACAGCTGAATCGGAACATCCAACTCCAAACTGGGTTAGATGCTTCGCCCCTTAGTGTGGATGCACTAGAAGAAGAGGAGGAGAAAGAGGGGGAAAGAAAGGAAAAAGAGGAGAAAGCCCAGAGGAAGACACTCTTATTCAGGAGCAATTATGATAACTGCCGTCTTTAAACAGGCCTGTCATTACATCTGGGTACATTATGATCCTGTGATAATAATATTTGGCCATAAGTCTTGCTAAACATCTTCCTTTTATAGAAATCTTCTCTGAAACAAGATAGATTTTCTAGAACTTTCATTCGTCCATCCACCATTTATTGAGCACCTGTTATGGCCTGGTTGCATCATCTGATGTTCAAAATTTTTCCATTTGTCTTTAGGTCCCAGCTTGGCGTGTTGGGAACGTGGGGATTCACAATTACGCAGAGATGACTCCCGAGCAAATAGATGAAGTTTGCTGACTGATGAAGTTTTTTAAAAATAAGCGAACTTCACCCAGTCATTTTTAGGTTCCGCGTAGTTGTCTGTACCACTCAACAAAAGATCAGAACTGCACCACTAACGCGAACCTCAGGAATGAGTTTGGTCCGCACATGGAGAGAAGTCAGGTTTTCACTGCGTTTGACGTGGGCACAGCACGGCCTGATGCCGACAAGCTGGGCACCATACACAGGAGCGCCCCGTTTCTCCATTTTTCCTTGCCCAGGCTCCCCGTGTCACCCTGTGGCGTGTCTCCTCCCATCCGAACACACTCCAGTCTTTGCACATCTGTCCCTCTGATCAACGTCTCTTTCAAAATGAAGCAACCACGGGTCAAGACTTCTGACGCTCTCACAGACACACACACAAGCACAGGCATTCACACATGCACGCACACACACGTGCACACACACTATTAATTGTGGGACGAAGTCCAGCCCTGGCCATCGCTTCTTCCCGTAAGGTTTTGGCCAGCCTGTTACTAGGGAACCTGACAGCAATACGATGAATTTCCTGCAGAGATCATTTGATCTGCTAGCTTTTGCCTCTTGAGTTGTTTTCAGAGCCACATTTGAACAGACTTACCTTTGCTTTTATTATAAGCCTCTGTCTGGGTATCACCTGACCCCACCCCATTTACAAATGCCCATGAACAACATTTCTCACAAGCTTCAGAGCTGGGGAGGGCTGTACTTCTAAGCTCCTGGTTTATTTTTATCTTATGGACACTATGCTTGTTATAATGGAATATTTCTTTCTTTCTCTGCAGGAACTTACAGATCAGATGTCTACTTGGTGACGATGGTTTTTAATAAATTGAAGTTCTAATCCTACCGAGGGAAATAATACTTAAAATCATTTCAATGATAAGTTCCATAGGAATTAAAGCATCCTTTTATAAAATGAGTAATAATAATCCCCAAATCAGCTTACTTATAAATTGGGTTTTATGTATTTGTTTTCACATTTGAATATTTGTTGTGAAAGAGATGGCCAAAATACAGGCAGTATTCCTCTGTACCTTTCCTCTTACCTTTTGTCATTGATGACAGTCTTTAGGGCATTTGCTAAATCTTCAGAAGTCATTTCCAGGACGTTCAAGGTCACTCCAGCCCCCCGGGTCTCCATGCGCTTCGCATTGTCCATCTGATCACCAAACAAGGGCAGCATCACCATTGGAACGCCGTTGCAAATCCCCTCGTATATGCCGTGGGAGCCAGAATGTGTGATAAAGGCACGAGTCTTCGGGTGACCTGAGAAGCAAAGCAGGGAGGGATGGCAGTGGTCAAGTCACCGAGTTTCACAGTCTGACCCCGTCTCGGTTCTGAAAGCGCTCTAAGGACCCCGTGCCACCCACATGGGGCTCCTGCAGAAGTCTGCAGAGGACAATGTGGGTTGAGATGCCCCACGGGATAAAAAGCAATGTGGAATACTTTGGCCATAATATTTTCCAGCTAAACAATCCGTTACAACAGCCCTGCGCAAGCCACTTTCTTAATTTCACTAGGGTCTGACCTACACACCAAATCCCGCCCACATACCAAGCAGATCGTTCTGGGGCAGCCACTTGACAAGTCTTGTGTTCTTCGCAAGATTTGGTGGTGGAGTGCCAGTGTACCGCCACAGGACCTTGCAGAGACAAGAACGCCGTTTAAAGAACACAGTAATTCAAAAACATCTGCCATAGTAGCCGGAACGTGGAGTCGTCTGAACGAACATAACTCGCCGAGGGTGGGAGGAGTAGCAGCTGGGAAGGCTTTGGGGACTGGTAACATTCTGTGTATTTGTGCAAATTCATCAAGCTGTACATTTATGGTTTTTGCACTTTTCTGCACTTCAAGGGGAAGTTTACTTAATAAGGTGAATGGATATAGAATTATAGAAGCAGAAATACAAGAAATGAATCCAGTGTCCTGACCAGCAGCTTTTTGTGGAAATACTCCTATGTAATACGAAGAAACACTATAAAGTACATTATCCTGTTTATTTTATCTTTAAAATAAATTCTCCTTGGGGTGCCTGGCTGGCTCAGTCAGGGGAGCATGCAACGCTCGATCTTGGGGTTGCAAGTTCGAGCCTCTGGTTGGATACAGAGATCACTTAAAAAAAAAAATCTTTACAAATAAATGAGTTAATAAAATAAAATAAATTCTCCTGGTACACTTTTGAGTTTCTTAGAGAAAATGAGACCCCAAGTGAAGTAGACGACGGTTTAACAGAGTAGTTGAGAGTGACATGGCAAAAAAAGAACTTCGGATTAATAATTGCGAAGTGGCAGGGAAACCCAAACCGAAAGTCCAACTAATAGGATTAACATCATACTAGAAGTCTGGGGTTCTAACCCTTGGGAAGATAGAATGGTATGGAATCTTCTTACCGTCTGAGGTATTTTGCCCAAAGCATCAGCAATTTCCATAGCTTTCTTCTCAGGAATCTCTGAGACCATGGAGCCCAAGGAGAAAACCACAATTCCATGTTCTCCGGAAGCATTAACGTAGGCTTCAAATTCCTAGGACAAGAAATTTCCAGTTAATTTTTTTCTCACCGTCTTTGGTAACAGCATACATTCAGGTGTGAATCAGATCTCTTCAGCTTAAGAATGTAATTAAAGAGATGTGTGTGTGTGTGTGTGTGTGTGTGTGTGTGTGTGTGTTAGAGATACAAAACATTAGTGCATGTTACAGCCTTTCTTCCCCCCTTACTCCCTCCCAAAGGAGGAAGGCTTCTCACTCCTCCGCTCATCCAGTTGTCTCCTGGGTTCTTCTTTGAGATGCAGAATCCAGGTAGTATGCTAATTTTCCAAAGGAAAAGCAATCAGAGGTGAGACCAGATCCACTTCCCAGGGGCTTCAAGCAGCTGGAAGGGTCTCCCGAGAAAGCAGCCTTTCTTTCTTCTTCTTTTTTTTTTTTAATTTTTTTAATTTAAATTCAATTAGCCAAGTTATAATCCATCATTAGTTTTGATATAAAGTTCAACGGTTCATTAGTTGAGTGTAACACCCAGGGCTCGTATCTCATGCCGTCTGTAATGCCCATCACTCACTGCCATATTCTTAACTCTGAGATCCTTTAGATTTCCCAAGATTTTTCCACATCTATTTTCCTCTTACAGATTGCTCTTGCTTTTTATTACAGTCAGATTTCCCCCAAATAACCATTTGGGTTTTTTTTTATGTTCAGTTTGCCACTGTATAGTACATCATTAGTTTTTGTTTGTTTTTTTTTTAAAGATTTTATTTATTTATTTGACAGAGACAGCCAGCGAGAGAGGGAACACAAGCAGGGGGAGTGGGAGAGGAAGAAGCAGGCTCCTAGCGGAGGAGCCTGATGTGGGGCTCGATCCCAGAACGCTGGGATCATGCCATGGGCCGAAGGCAGACACTTTACAACTGCGCCACCCAGGTGCCCCATACATCATTAGTTTTTGATGCAGTGTACAACGGTTCATTAGTTATGTGTAACACCCAGCGCTCATCACAACATGTACCCTCCTTAATTCCCATCACCCTGTTACCCTCTCCCCACCCCTCCTCCCCTCTGAAACCCTCGGTTTGTTTCCTGGGGTCCACAGTCTCTCATGATTCATCTCCCTCTCTGATTTCTCCCCCTTCAGATTTCCCTCCCTTCCCCTATGGTCCTCCATGCTATTGTTCATGTGGAGAAAGGGGAACCCTCTTACACTGTTGGTGGGAATGCAAGCTGGTACAGCCACTCTGGAAAACAGCATGGAGGTCCCTCAAGATGTTAACAATAGAGCTACCCTATGACCCAGCAAGCGCATTACTAGGTATTTACCCCAAAGACACAGATGTAGTGAAAAGAAGGGGCACAGGCACCCTAATGTTCATGGCAGCAATGTCCACAATAGCCAAACTGTGGAAGGAGCCAAGATGCCCTTCAACAGATGAATGGATAAAGAAGATATGGTCCATATAGACAACAGAAAGCAGGCTTTCAGGAAGGGGACTAAAGGAGAGAGTGGAAGGCAGTGCAGGAGGAAGGGGGAAAGGTGAAGGAGCATCACAGAGAAGGGAGAGAGTCATTCAGCAGATCGGTGAAGGGAGACCTTGGCGGAGAGGAAAGCTGTCCAAGGAGGATTTCGGAAAGCTTTCTGTAGACTCTAAAACTCCTGCACTGCCCCTTTAAGAAAATCTATAGTAAAGATGTGTATTATTTTCCAAGGCTTCTGGAATATTCCCTTTATCAACATAAAGAATGAATGGAGCCAACACAGAAAGCTGCAAATAGTGTTGAGGATGAGGCTCATGGTTAAGGAAAAACCTCAAATAGCCAAGACAGCCTGTAACAACTCCTGCTTCCCCACAGCCTACACCAGGGTCTTGCATATGGCAGCCAATACACTGGGGTGATTCGGGATCATATTCATGTCAACTCAGTGCTGAAACTTAGCCAGTCAACCTGGCAATTTCCCGCCTTTCCTGGAGAAGAGCTTTCTGAAGAGTGTAAGTCAGCGTTCCTGCCTTAGCAAGAACAGACAGAAAGATATCTGAATCTTTCTTTGAGGGCTTCATAACGTACTGTAAAAATCGAAATATTCCTCCCTAGGTATGAGAGATACAAAATGGGACAGAAAACCTCACCAAGGGTGCAGGAGGATCTGAGCCCCTTCTGCAGAGTTCAGAGAGGGCCAAGGGCATGTGAGCAAACCCTGAGTACCGAAGTCACCCGTGAGAAGGATACACAAGCAGTGAGTCTCAACCCACCCAGCACATGACCCCCACCGAGTGTTCCTGTCGCATTCCAGAAGCTGATCCCTTCTAGCAATATATCCATCCCCATCATCCCAGGAAGATTGCAACTATAAGGCCGCTCTGATGCCTCCAACCAAGACCACCGATGGGCATTACAGCCTTGGGTACATAAGGACAAAACTCAAGACAAAGCAATGGGACTTGTTTCTGAAGAAACTTCTGGGCCAGATGACCCAAGGAATAAGGAATGAACTGTGAGTGGTTCTCTGGTCAATAATGAACCTTACAACTACTAGAAAATGGACAATCCGTGGTTCCCTTGGATGAAGCAGGGGGATGGGATCTTCAGAAGTGTCTGCATGTATAAGGGTAAGAGACAGTGATGGCTGGACCCCCCACTAGTAAGCCCAGATCACAGATTATGACCTATGAAGCCTCTATCCCTAAAGTAATAAGGAATAGACTTTATAAGATGGATGTCAGACAAAAGCTCTGAGAGGAAGCAACAAAAAGATGATCCAACCAAAAGAATAGCAGCATTAGCTACGGTGGGGAAACAGAGGAACCTGGAGTCAAGAGTGGTGGCTGTGTCCCCAGGAAGAGGGGGAGGGAGCCTCCAGACGCAACCCTCAGCAATAATCTCAGCCCAGCCTGATCTGTCCCCAACCTTCAAAGCCAACTCCAAGGTACTGTGGTCTTCAGGAAACATAGACATATGCCCTCGGGCATACACACATGCACACACAGGCACACACCTGCATGCACACATGTGTGGGGGCACACGCACACACAGAGTGGCAATTCACATAGAGGAAACAGAGGAGGTACGAGTGTGGCAATTTCCCCCCAACTGTAGGTTATTCATGTTTTAACGAACTCCCCTAGAGTCTCCCAAATGGTTTTATATGTTTCCCAAGAATGCCAAGGACATTAATGAGACTGTGTGATGTGCTGGGGTTTGCCCAGAACTGAGGGGTTTCTTGAAATATGGGACTTTCCATCCTCTTCAAACCAGAACGCTGGCCACCCTGGGTGTGACATGGAGAGGACTTCCCACAGGGCTAAGCACATGTGATTTTAAGAGACTTCTTTCAGGTTTGGTTCAGAGCATGACCAATAAAGCCTGAACACTGCCCAGCCCTCCTCAGGGGTGAGCCCCCAGCCTGGTCCTCCCCCACCAGCTCTCTCTGAGGCTTCTGGCTCCTAGTGACTGTGTCTCAGCCCTCTCCATTGGGCTCATCTGAAAGGTCAGGGAGGCCAACATCGTCCTCCCCACCACCACACTGCATTTCTGGTCTATGATAAAAACATCCTAAGGACGGTTTTCCTGAAGTCCTTCCTCCCCAGGATTACACCATATCCTTCTTTCCTTGCAAAGACAGCTCATCTCCAAGTACGTTTTGAGCTCTTTCTTCTGAGTGAAGGTAAACAGCTTACCTCACTTTCTAGGACCTTCCCTCCTTCATGAAACCCACTCCTACTTTAACCGTATCTACAAAGGGCCATGTCTGATTTCCCCTCCTTGTACACTCTCCCACACCCACTCGGCACCCAGCAGGGTGTGATTATCATAAAATGGAACCCACAGGTCCATAAACACCCAAAGGTACAAAGGTACATAGCAAGACTAAAGTTTAAATGTCACGGAAGTTCATCTACAGATCACAGAAAGGCAAACTGCAGAGATTGTGTTGTCTCGGCCAACGCCTCTTCTGAGCCAGCCCCTCCCAGAATTCAACAGTGGTGAGGTCCACACCCTACTTGGCAAAACTTCCCCAAACCTGGCCCTGACTTCACAGATTCTAGAGTGGCCAAAGAGTGAAGCGATGGCGTAACGAAAATAACCTTCAATTCCCCGACCTCTTATTCCTTCCAAAAAGGACGAGGCCCCCTCTGAAGTGAAAGCACCAACCCACTTGAAGCCTTTAACACAGGTCCTAACTTTGGCAGAGTTCAGTATTTTGAGTTCCAGGCTTTTATCAGATTTTCTCTTCCCGAATGTCACCTGTTTGTCAAAATCCTTGGTAAGCACTTAGCACGTTGGAAAACTGTTGCTTTATCACTACACATTCAGAGCCAGGGACAAAGCCCGCCAGGTTCCCTGCTCACCAGTCTTTCTTGTCCACGCCATCATCAAGTCTCTGTTCTCACTGACCTTCAGTTTGGCTGTTTCCCTGAGACCCAACATGTCTGGATGGACATCATCTCTGAATCCCCACATGTCTCACCCTGAGTAGGGAAGGACATCTTAGAATCCTTGAGCTTCATTCCTTTGCTCTCAATTCTGTCCTACTCTCTTTTACCTGCCAGGCACCCCAGACATGCCCAACACAAGGTGTGCCTCTCATATGAACTCTCTTTATCCGCTAAAGATTGTATCTCTATTCTTGAAGTTCAGGACTTGGACCAAGAGCACTGGGACAGGGACGATCTCCACTAGAGTAATGGAAGTGTAGAAAAAAATTCTTTAATTAACCAAGGGGGAAAAAGAAAAAAAATACTGAATTGCCAGACAAGCAAAAATCAGGAAAAGGGAAAATGACCAGGTAAAATAAAAATAAACTGGTAAAGTTAGAATCAAATCTAGCAATTGTTAAATTAAGTGCAAACAGGCAAAAGTCTCCTGACCGGGTTAAGAATATCAGCTCCACGTTGTTTAAAAAGGAAGAAAAAAAAAAAAAAGGTTGAAGACAAATGGGTACCAAAGAGGCACTAGGGAAAGGTAAACAAGATAATACGGGAATGGTAACATTAATATCAAAAAAGTGGAATTTCGAATTAAAAATATTAAGTAAGACAGAGAGGGCTGCTGTTTGGTATGATTTACAAAGACATCCTCACACCAAGGCTTGCTTGCCCCAAACCAGGTAGCAACCAATACATAGTCGTCACAACTCAGCACTTAGACAAATTTCAGGCAAAGAAAATATATCGATAAATGATGCCAAAACTATGATATTGAAAAAGACAGTAGATAAAGTTCTATAGCCCCTCCTAGTAAACATCCTAAAGTAAAGAAGGAAACCATTTAAATAAATAAAGACTATTTGCCAAAAAACAAAGGCAAATGTGATACAAACCAATGAAATGAAAATCAATCTTCATTACAATCAGGAGCAAGACGAGAATCCTTGCAAATGTCAAAATCATTCAATCGTTTTTAAAGATTCTAGTGAATTCGATAAGACCAATACCTGGCATGGAATTCAGAACAGAAGAAACCATCTTTTCTTTATTGATGAAAGTCTGCATGCTGGGTTTTTTTTTTTTAATGATGAAATCAATATTTTGATTAGGCTGAAATTTGATGTGGGCTGAATAGTGAATAGATAACCAGCTACAGACGGAAACGGAAAAACTATCACATTCACAGGAGTGAGCAAAAAAAAAAAAGTGTAAAATACTTAAAAACTGAACAAGAAAGGAACAGAATAAATAGGAAGAAAACTACAAAGTACTTGACCTTTGGTAAGGTAATATTTGAAGTAACAACAAGATGAGCAAGGCCCTGGAACATAAACTTCAGTGTCCTTCCTAGGGAACAAGATTACACGGTTAACAGAATAACCTGTGGCACGTAAATACCATGAAACATGGCGCAGTTAAAAAAAATAGATATCAGATGTCGAACCGAAACGATATTCATGACATATTCATAGGTGAGCCATGGGGATATGTTACTACCTTTTTTGTAAAACAAGCAACAAAAACTTCGATACAAGCACACATGTCTGTCTTTGTGTATGCTGTAAGAGAGTGGTCCAGTTTCATTCTTCTGCATGTGGCTGTCCAATTTTCCCAATTTCTTTAATTTCTTGAAGAGACTGTCTTTTTTTTCCATCGGATATTCTTCCCTGCTTTGTCGAAGATTAGTTGACCAGAGAGTTGAGGGCCCATTTCTGGACTCTCTATTCTGTTCCATTGGTCTATGTGTCTGTGTTTGTGCCAGTACCATGCTGTCTTGATGATCCTAGCTTTGTAATATGGCTAACAGACACATGAAAAAATGCTCCACAGAGCTTGCCATCAGGGAAATACAAATCAAAACCACAATGAGATACCACCTCGCAACAGTTAGAATGGCTAAAATTAACAAGGCAAGAAACAACAAATGTTGGCAAGGATGTGGAGAGGGGAATCCTCTTACACTGTTGGTGGGAATGCAAGCTGGTACAGCCACTCTGGAAAACAGTACGGAGGTTCCTCAAGATGTTAAAAATAGAGCTACCCTATGATTCAGCAATTGCACTACCAGGTATTTATCCCAAAGATAGAGATGTAGTGAAAAGAAGGGGCACCTGCACCCCAATGTTCATAGTAGCAATGTCCCCAGTAGCCAAACTGTGGAAGGAGCTGAGATACCTTTCAACAGATGAATGGATAAAGAAGATGTGGTCCAAGATGCTGATATTTACCAGACACCAATCACGTGCAGACCCAGGTGTTAAGAGTGCAGTAACGGGCAGCAGTGGTCCCTGCCCCCACATATATGGAAGAGACGATCAATAAACAAGTATCTAAATGAGATGATCACAGTACTTGATGTGCTATGAAGGAAAGAGCACAGGATCCTATCTTAGAGAGAAGAACTCCCTGAAGAAGTGACTTTACAGCTGACCTGAAAAGTAAGAAGACAGCCACCTCACAAATTCAGCCACAGCAGCCCAGGACAGAACATCAGCTTCAAGGGTCCTGAACTGGGAAAGATCTTGGAATGTCCCGAGAATAGAAAGAAGGCCAGTGTAACTGAGGATACCCACGCAGATTTATAAGCAAGCCCTTCTATTCCGAGTGGAATTTCTATTATGCATGCACATCTCCAAAGTTTTACATTTCAAAGTAAAGGCGAAACATAATTGTTTTCATTTGGATCCTATATAATGATGCCAAAAATATTCCTCTTTAATTCCAGTTTAACTTAGACATACTGACTAGCTCTCTTTTCTTTGATCTATGATGTGACCACTGGTTTGGGACTATTTCACCTTTTCCTACATATGAAAGAGAATTATTACTGGTTTTCTATAACGTGAGGTTTTCTCATTTTGCTTTCCAAAAAATCAACACGATCTCCTTCTTTCTTAACCAGACCACCCCATCAGACATATACTTCTCCAACAGGCCACGGGGCATCAGAATCTTATTGGTGGGAGATCTGAGGGGGTCACCAGCTCTCTTTTCACATGATGGGGGGGGAATCAGAGCCCCACAGAGGGGACCTGGTCATGCGGCAATGGGGTGGAGACAACCACACAGCCCTGGATTTCTCACGTGGTGTTTTTTCTGCCATCCGAAGTTTCTCCTTGCCGTGACAATGACATGATCATTTAAAATGTGAATCACGTTGGAGTCACTCTGGGAATAAGATTCAGTGCTCTCGAGGGTGATGACAGTCCCTTAGTAGGAGCCAGACTCAGCACCTGCAAAGTGCCTGGGCTACCAGAGGATCCTCAACCAATACTTGGAAAATAAATGAATGAATGCCCACGGAAATGTCACCTCCTTGGAGAACCCTTCCCAACAGCAATTCTCCTGTTATTCTCTATTACCTCCATTGAGATCTGGAAGAGAATATGAATGCTCCTTTTTTGCATACCTCACATTCTGTATGGGAAAAAATTAACTTATAAGCATTGCAGAGAATGAAACTCAGGACCTTTCTGCCCAATGCCAGAATCTGATTGTCTGATATTTACTTACTAGAAGCGAAGGGACCGCAGGAGCCAGCTTCCTATCAGAATATCCACTGGATCTTTAACCAGAAACATAAAGGCAACTTTTGCCATCAGGACCCATAAATGTCAAAGAATTATTTCAACAGTCTTGACTCTTGTGTGTCTGACCCAACCAAGGGCAAGGTGCATGCTGCAGATTTGTGGTCTCGGCAAGGATCCCGACACTCATTGTTCTGTGCTTATGGCCATTAATGTTTGTCACATCTTACTGATTACTGTTCACTGGAGCACACACAAGAAAATGCCCAAAGTATACTTTCCTAAAGTATCCTATACAAAGAAATAACCCAGAAGAGGATGCCTAAGACAGATATTAATTACAACCCAGAGCCGGGAGATCTATAAGGTAGAAACTAATGAAAGAGGGCATCTGAGACTATGCCAGCATGCTCACTCGGTGTATATCGGGGCCAAGTGCTTCCATCCAAAGTACTTGCAAGGATACAGACTTATAAAGGTCCCCCTCAAATACACACCTGGGACAGTGGTTTTTTGCTGACACAGTTGATCCCACCAACAAAAACCATGTTGGGCATGATGGGCCTGGCGTAATCCTTGACAAAGTCACTTCTGAGAAGCCAGACAGAGCCGGAGCCCAAAAGGTCCTGGACAGTCACATCCTTCTGAAGGATTTCTGAGGCAAGTGGTCCGTACGGCAAATAAACCACATTGCACAGAAAGTTCTCTGACAAGAAAATGAGCATGTTCTTCACCCGCTGTAAGAAGGTCATGTGATCAGAGTTAAGGGAGAGAGGCCTGGGCACATAGGATGGTGGGTTGGGGCACTGGGTACCTTGAGAATCTAGGCCACACGGCAGCGCATTCAAGAAGAACACGGCAGGCAGAGCCAGGTACAGGGCCACGATGGGGCCACAAGGGAGGAAAGGGTCTGTCAACACGGCATCGAAGCTGCTTTCCACCAGGGAGGCCATGAGCTCCTTGTTGTGCAGTAAGTGGGAGCAGGCAGACAAAATCAGGGCAGAGTCCTCCTTGACTCTCTTGTACGTTTTGACCACACGCTGCAGCAAAGAGTCATTCTCAAAAACACCGTGCCCAAGTCTGATAAAAGTGGCTTCCACGTCCTCCCTTCGGAATGGCACAGGGTACCTCTTCAAGCTGTAAAATGCTGCTTCTTTGATGTGCACGGAGGCCTCAGGAGCTAGGACCACTATGTCATGTCCCCTCTGGTGCAGCTGCCGGACGACCCCGAGCATGCTCAGCCAGTGGCTGCCATCCACTGGCACCAACAACAGCTTCCCGCCGTGGGACACAGTGGGGCTCAGAGCGCACAGCAGCAGGCCCAGGACAAGCGGACGTGGACCTCGGGACCCTGCTGCCATGGTTCTCCCGCCTTTGCTTCCAAGACTCTCTCCTGCCACAAGTTTGCCCTCTCCTACTTCCCTGTCGCAAGAACCAATCTATACTCAAAGTTAATGGTTGATTGTATCACATGATTAGTAGCCGGAAGTTCACCTTTAGAGCTAACGACGGCAGAGCTTTACTAGGTTTCTTTTCTTTTTTTAAATATTTTTATTATTTATTTATTTACTCTTAAGTTTTTATTTTAATTCCGGTTAGTTAACATACAGTGTCGTATTAGTTTCAGGTGTACAATACGGTGATTCAACACTTCCATGCATCACCCCGCGCCCATCCCAACAAGCGTACTAGCTTTCTTAACAGGCAACAACAGTTTCACTGGCTGGAATTCTTTACCAACCACTCCAATCACATTCTTGAGGGGCTAGAGAAGGGAAAGCAGCTCCAGCACCTTTGAATGCTTTAAATGAGTAGTTCCATGGACCCCGAGAGGAGAAAAAGGCTATGTGGTGACAAATTAGACTTCCTTTTCAGGAATGAACTAGAAAGCAGAATATGACTTTTAGAAAGAGAAGAACATGACACTGCAAGCCTGCTTTTGGCCCATAGCAGTGTTGCGGGACGTCTTCCCCACAGGTCTCTCAGGGTCTTGCCCAACCCTTCATCGTTTTGATTCATTCACCCAACAAAATACTTATTAAGTCCTACACGGCTCTACAGGGCCTGGGGGTGCCAGCAGAGACCACCACAGAGGAGTCTCCCGCCTCCCCCAAACTCAGGCTCCATCAGAAGAGACAGACTGACAATGTAAGCAGATAAACAGACGCGTCAGAGGCTGTGAAGCACACCCAGGAGGAGAGGAATGCCGCTGGCTAGTGAATGGCGGGAAGGGAAGCCCCCTCGGGCCCACGTGCACAGAAGGCCTTTCTCAGGACAGACGTGCGTTTGCTCAGACAGGCAGCAGCGAGAGCAAACACTGAGAAATTCTGATGACGCAGCTGACGCAAAGGGGAAAGGTGAACAAAACCAATAAGAACATATACTTACGGAGTATGTACTAGGTACCAAGTATGGTGCTAAGCACTTTACAACACATCTTATGTAATCCCCTAAAATTATCCCTTAAAGGCAGATACCATTAGTCCCATTTTACGGAGGAAGACATTGAGGCTCAGACAGATGATACGACCCGCCAGCGTCCTGCATTTACTAAGTGACAGAGCTGAGATGCAGGCCTTGAGTGTCAGAGCATGGAGACCCTGCTCTTAACCACAACTCCCCATGGCCTCTAGCACTATCCAGATCTTATGTCTGGGTTTGACATTTATAGCCAACTAGGAGCCAGAAGTAAAGCTGGGATCCCCACAGTCACTACCCAATCGAAATAAATGGGGAGAAGGCACATGTGCTCACACATGCCTAGCTGGTATCCCAAACTATCAAGAAGAGGGTCAGGGAGCAAGGATGGTAGTCACAAACACAAATGCCCCTCCTGAAGAAAAGGCAAACCTGAGTGCAGACAGAACTGATCATCTTGCCCTTTCCTTTGGGGATCTGTTGCTGTACTCTACAATCCCAGGATGGGAGCACAGATCCTAATATCTTGACTGCAGTCATCACTGGCCACCCATAAGCAGGGCCCTGAGAGGAAGGTCATGGAGAAACTGCTAACTTGAAAGTTTTGATGTCCTGTGGGGCATATCCACAGGGCCCCCCTTCATTCTGGTACTTAGAACAGGTACTTAGAGTCTCTTTTCCTTGTCCCACTCTCCTTCCTCCACAGACCTCCAGTCTGTGTAGTATATATGGGCGTACGCATTTGCACATGGTCAGACACTCATGCACTGTGAAGCTCCCCAACCCCCCCCCCCAGCACTTTCTGTTCTCCTGGGCTAAGATTCTGGGTGGGTAGAAAAGAGGTAGCAATGCTTCAGCCCATTGGTGTGCCCCTATCTGCAATTCTGAAATTCATAGTCCAGTTTAAACATTAAGGGCAATAATTCTTCTGAACTCTCAATGTCATAAGAGTTCATCTGTAAATTACCCGGAGCAAAAGGGCTGTAAACACACTCGGTCACCATTGTAATGATTTTATGACTTTCCTGCATCACGCAGAGCCTCAGGACTTTTTGAGGCCTCTGTGTGGCTGGACGGTTTGGGGACACAACTCTGCCCTTACAAGCAGGGTTTCAGCTTCGGAATCACTCACCCGGGCGCCAGTCCATGGGTTTGCAGACAGTAAGCACTCAGTAAATGTTTTTGTACAGATGTGACTCTTCCCTTCTCCTTTGCTCTAGGCCCCGTTTCCAAGCAAGCTACTGCTGAATTCACTGTCTCCGAGACTCGGCTGACATAGTCCTGTTTCAGGGCCTCAGACCCCCAGGACCTCCAACGCCCATCTCCCCTTTCTGAGTCCCAGCATCAGCTGCCTCTTGCACGGCCCCACTCACCACCATCCCTGAAACCTTGGTCAACAGCTTCCTAGGACCCAGAATAAAATTTAGACTCCAGCCTTGCCCTCAAAATTCCCTGGAATGGACCTTCAGCCCACCTGTCCAAGCTCATTCCTCCTTTCCAGCCCTCTCACCTGACCCTTCCCCCTCTGCCCCGTTCCTTCCACTCATTCTGGATCACTTGACCATCCCCAAACAGGCTTTTCCCACATGGCTTTGTTCACACTAGACTCTACTCCCAACCCACTTCCTACTACTGTTTATTGCATGATTATAAAGCACCAGCTCCAGGATTGTACTCAGCCCAAGGTGACATGAAGTTTGTCCTGGTGACAGAGAGTTCCTCATTGGATCTACTACCCTTTATGATGAAATATTACAGAGTTCACTGGTTAATCATTTTCTTCTTAGAACTAAGTGACCTTTATTGGTATTGCCTTGCCATTTATCAAAGCAAAAAATACAATGTCAGAAAATAAGAGAAAGTAGAGAGAGGTCAGATGTCCAAAAATGCCAAAAAGAAAGTCATGGTCGTGTTATAGCAGTTTTAGTGGAAATAATTACTACACCAAGGTTGACCAATTGTAAGCATGGCCAGCAAGTTTTAATCCTTTTGATACACTAGACCAGGGGTTTTCAAACCAGGGCACCCAAGAATTTTTTAGGGGGATTTTGCAAAGTCAAAATTTCCGTAATGATATTTGGCTTTTTCACTCACATGATCTCTTAAGGGTACAGTGGAGTTTCTCAGTGGCCACATCACCATGACATAGCAATACATTGACTGCAGAAGCAGACAGAAAAATCCCGTTCTCCTCTTTTAAACCAGAGAGACAAGAAAAATGTAGAATGATGTCACTGTTCACTAATTTTTTTACTTTGAAAAAGTTACTTTGGGACGTTTGGGCAGCTCAGTCAGTTAAGCATAGGACTCTTGATTTTGGCTGGGGTCATGATGTCAAGATCCTGAGATCGAGCCCCATGTAGGCTCTGCTCTGAGAGCGGAGTCAGCTTGGGATTCTTTCCCTCTTCCTCTGCCCTGCCTCCACCCTTGTGCATGCGCGTGCGCTCACCTGCGCTCTCTAAAATAAATAAATCTTTTTTTTTTTTAAGATTTTATTTATTTATTCGACAGAGATAGAGACAGCCAGCGAGAGAGGGAACACAAGCAGGGGGAGTGGGAGAGGAAGAAGCAGGCTCCTAGCGGAGGAGCCTGATGTGGGGCTCGATCCCAGAACGCCGGGATCACGCCCTGAGCCGAAGGAAGACGCTTAACCGCTGTGCCACCCAGGCACCCCTAAAATAAATAAATCTTTTTAAAAGAAGTTATTTTCCCACAAAAATATGCTTTATGTTAGCATGCAATGGTTTCATTGCTATTAAATTGACGAACGATTTTTCCCCATTGCTTTAATTTCTAATGGAGTAAGTATGGACAGATATAACCTACATTAAAAAAGCAAAAGGGTTCTGGAGACAAAAAACCGGAGAACTGCTGTTTTGGACAAATGATGTGGCTGTCCTTGAGCCACAGGGTCAGACGAAACGCACCCCCATCACCCTACCCCCACAGATGGAGGGGGAGACTGACAGAAAGCCTACTTTAGCAAAATCATTCTCCCCCGCCGCCATAGCCCCGGGCTCCCTTATTCCCGCTAACCTCCTCTTTTGCGCGCTGGGGACTTGGAGATGACAGCTCGCCTCGGGGGACCGGTGGGGCGGGGCCAGAGGGTGGGCGGGGCCTCAGTGGGCGGGGCCTCCGCGTCCCTGCGCCACACGCCAGAGACCCTCGTCTGAAGAGCGGCAAGCCCCTTGCAGTGCACTCTGGGATGCGGCCTAGACCAATGAGATGCTGGCCACGTCACAAGGGCGCCCCTTCCGGGGGGCCTGGCGTCGCGGGGCACTCGGGCCCGTGCCCCGGGGGCAGCTAGGCGCACCCATTGTCCAGCCAGTGGTCCGCAGGTCGTGCCAGGCCTTGCGACATGGTGGACTACTACGAGGTGCTGGGCGTGCCCCGCCAGGCGTCATCCGAGGCCATCAAGAAGGCATACCGCAAGCTGGCGCTCAAGTGGCACCCCGACAAAAACCCTGAGAACAAGGAGGAGGCGGAGAGGCGATTCAAGCAAGTGGCCCAGGCCTACGAGGTGTTGTCAGACGCCAAGAAGAGGGGCGTCTACGACCGGTATGGCGAGGGGGGAGTGGAGGACGGCGGCGGGCCCTGCCGCGACCCCTTCGAGTACGTCTTCACCTTCCGCGACCCGGCCGAGGTCTTCAGGGAGTCTTTCGGGGACCGCGACCCATTTTCATCCGACTTCTTCGGAGACCCACTAGAGAGCATCGTGGGCGGTCGGAGGAGCTCCCGGGGAAGCAGAAGCAGAGGAACCGCTTCCTTCTTCGCCTTCAGCGAATTTCCAGCATTTGGGGGTGGTTTTTCTTCTTTTGATACGGACTTTAGTTCCTTTGGTTCCCTGGGGAGCGGAGGCCTTTCCTCCTTCTCCATGTCTTGTGGTAGTGGTGGGACATGCAACTTCAGATCCATGTCGACTTCCACCGAAATCGTTAATGGCAAAAAAATCACCACCAAGAGAATCATTGAGAATGGCCGAGAAAGAGTGGAGGTGGCAGAAGACGGCGAGTTCAAGTCCCTGGTAATAAATGGCAAAGAGCAGTTGCTGTGCTCTGACACCAAGTAATTCCAGTCCACGTTGAATTTAGAGCACGTTGTGAGGAATAGCAGGACTTTTTTTTTTTTTTTTTGAAGATTGCAAGGGAACTTTACTTTCAGAACAGCTGTACTCAAGAATTTATAAACAGTTCGTGCCAATACCTATTTGTTGTTATTGTTGGGACCACACGGATAGGACCTCTTTTTCTTTTAGCACTGTTGTAAATATCTGTATGCACTTTGCTATTTATTAAACGTAATCCCGAGGCAGACAGTGATTATTTCCTAGTACTAGGACAAAATGTTACAGCACCTTGAACCTTGCCTTTCCATTTTGTTTTGAAACGTGAGCCAGGTAGTTTGCTTTGAAGTTAACGTTGGCGAGATAAATCGTTTTACTTCAATTTTTTTTCAACACATCATAGTAAAAGATGTGAAAACACTAATACTTCTGGCTTAAGGATGGTTTTTAGTCCCACATAAGTGCTGGTGACTTACTAGTAAGAGTTTTCACCGTTTAAATATAATAAGCCTAGGCTTTTTAAAAAACAGGTAAACCTGCCAAAGGAGTGTATTCATTTCCTATGGCTACCGTAACAAATTACCACGAATTTAGTGGCTTAAAACAATGCAGATTTATTCTCTTAAAGAGCTGGAGGTCAGAAATCTGAAATCCATTTCCGGGGACTGAAGTCCGTGTGAGCAGGAACATGTGCCCTCCAAAGCCTTCGGCAAAATACTTAAGTGAATTCCTCGCAGTTGCAGGATTAGTTAATAGCATCCTATAGACTTCACTGAGATCACTTAAGCAATTAAAAAAAAAAAACAGTGGTAGTGATGATTCAAAACCTTCATACAAATCTGATTGTTAGCCTGTACCCAACTGGGTTGTACAACTATGATTGATGGAAATGTGGAAAATGTTTCTGTGAGGCTACACAGAACTATACTATTACTGTGTGCAGGATGTGTCTCGTTTCAAATTAAGTTGACAAAAGCCAAGAATATTGGAAAGCTTGGAGTACTGATTGGGTGAAGGAGGCAGCATACATCGAAGAGAGTAAATTTCTGTTGGCATAGTTTATACCCCCAGTGAAAACCATTTTGGGCATGGTTGCCTTGGGATGGTCCATCACAAAGTGTACTGTCCCCTTTGGTCATGTCTAAGGAAAAGTTTGCATAAGGCACGGGAGCAAGAACGCAGCTGAACTAGACAGACTAAAAATGCAGCATATTTCTTCTTTACAGGAAGGTCATGTGACCTGAGCACCCTGTGTAACTAGGAATATATGAAATTGAATTTGATGCCTGTAAAGGCCAACCACCCGTGGAATGGTGCGTGAACAATACACAGCAGAAGCATAGGATTCAGCCACTACTGTCCCACGAGGGCACACAGTCTGTTAAAGCTACATCAAATGGTCACTGAGGTACCCAGGCAGCGCTTCTCACCCACTAATTGTGCAAGAAGCATCAGAATAAAACAGGCTACTAGGGCTTTCTAAAAATCAGTTCATTATTTGCCAGGCTAGGGAACTCTCACCAGTGAAGATATTCATAGTTGGTGGGGAGGGGAGGGGAGGAAGAGCAGGGAGAGAAGGATGTCAAGGGTTCTGAAGTGATAGAAAAGAGGGTGCACAGTTTCATGGTGGTTATGCTAATTAAGGGTTAAAAACCCTCTGTATAGGACAGGGTAAGTGCATTTGTGTCTATACAATTGGTTAACATTAAGTCTCCATTGGTCAGGAAAGTCTTCAGTTGGGTCCAGTAAGGCTGGCATACTGGGGTCACTCAGAGGTCATGGATCTTAACAGCTCTAGCGACCTAGTAACAGCAACCCACAAGTCAATGGATGCATATATAAGCAAATGTGGTCAATCTATACAATGGAATATTATTCAGCCTTAAAAAGTAAGGAAACTGACATATGCTGCAACATGAATGAGCCTTGAGGACATTAGGCTAAGTGAAAATAAGTCAGTCAAAAAAGACAAATACTGTATGATTCCATTTATAAATAAGATACCTAGAGTGGTCAAGTTAGTGAAGACAGGAGGTAGAATGGTGGTTGCCAGGGATTTTAACAGCATTTTTGAGGCAAACAGCATTCAGTTATAGATCTGGATTAGTGCCGCTAAGTGGAAAGTTTCCCTTTTACGGATACATAAAGCATTTTATCTAAAGAATTTTCAAATCTGAAAACTGCTTTTAAAAAATGTCGGCGCTCCAAATCACAGTCTGTGTATCAGTATTCCTTGTTCATGGAAAGGCTTGAGTAGGCTTCCAGAGCAGAGCAAACAGTACTTCCTCTGGTGCAAAGATGACCATCTGGAGGACCCTACAGTGGACTCCCTCCAGGACTCACTAGCCCCTTCCCATGGAGCACACCAGTTAATAAGGAAGTAGTTTAAGACATCATCTCAAGAATTGGGCATATAAAAAGTGAAATTTTAAATATGCATTTTTTCAGTGTATCTATGAACACTTACAAATGTTAATTGTATCTTATCCAATATAGTGACCACTAGCTACACGTGACTATTGGGCGTTTGAAATGTGGCCAGTCCACACTGCGATATGCTGTAAGTGTAAAATGCTTGCCACGTTTGAAGACTTAGTATGAAAGCAAAAGAATGTAAAATATCTCATTAATAATTTTATATTGAGTATATGTTGAAAGTATAATGTTTTAGATTGATTGAATAAGGTAAAATTAATTTTAGCCCTCTTTCTGCCTTTTTTGTAACATCCCTACTAATTTTTTTAAATTACATATATGGCCTGCATTATATTTCTATTGGGCAGTTCTGTACTAGACCACAAAGAAAACCTATTATTTAATGTAGGGGCTTCATAAGAAACATTCTCTGATTAAAATCTAAAATAATTAGAAAAAATAAGAGAGAGATAGCTAAAATAAATTTTAGCTAGGTGGGAATAAACAGGTTTGAAGATAGCCATGGACTTAAAGAGGAAATCCAAACCAGAAAATTAAATGACCAAAAACAAAACAAAAGAAAGAAAGAAAAAGAAAATATAAACAATTTATACCAAAACCTAGGAGAAATCGAAAATGTTCTATGACCTTCAATGTTTCATTATTAAGAAAACTCTAACAGAAAGGAATTTAATGCTTACCTAAGGAAAATTAGAAAAATATCTAGAAAATAAACCAAAAGACACAAGAATGACAATCATTAATAAAAGCAAGCTGGAATTAATGAAATAGAAAACAAAAAATAGTAAAAAGAATAAGCAATTCCCAAAATTATTTCTTTGAGAAAACCAATAAAGTAATTTCAACCATCATAATTTTTTTTTTTTTAAGTAGACTCCATGCCCAGCATGGAGCCCAACATGAGGCTTGAACTCATTACCCTGAGATCAAGACCTTAGCTGAGATCAAGAGTCAGATGCTTAATTGACTGAGCCACTCAGGCACCCCTCACCCATCATGAATCTTAAAAAAGAAAGAAAAGAAGCAAAAATATGGAAGACTTAGACTTTGATCTTTCATACTTGGAGAAAATTTCTATAAACTACGTAAGTCACATTTAAGGGTAAACCAAACCAAATAAATAAGAGTGACAAGATCTCAAAGTAAAAAAGAATTTAGCGGAGGGGTGCCTGGGTGGCTCAGTTGTTAAGCGTCTGCCTTCAGCTCAGGGTGTGATCCTGGCGTTCTGGGATCGAGCCCCACATCAGGCTCCTCCACTGGGAGCCTGCTTCTTCTCCCACTCCCCCTGCTTGTGTTCCCTCTCTCGCTGGTTGTCTCTCTCTGTCAAATAAATAAATAAAATCTTAAAAAAAATTTAGTGGAACAAAGTTGATAATGGTGTGCCTATCACATATAATACTTGAGAATTTCTGTGCAGATGATCTTTCATGCACCCAATAAATTGGCACAGACATATCTAAAGGTCTTCAGATGACATACCTTGTCCTGCTGGGCACTTTTTAAATAATAATAACAGAAAATATTTATTGTGTACTCATTGTGACGATAGTGAGGTCAGAAGAGTTAGGTCACCTGTCCACATGCCCATTCAGCTAGAAAAATGGGAGTGACAATTTGAACCAGTGCAGTTAACTCCAGAGAATATATTCACATAGGAAAACTAAAAGATGCAGCCACTCTGGAAAACAGTATGGAGTTTCCTCAAGAAATTAAAAATAGAACTACCTTACAACCCAGCAATTGCACTACTAGATATTTACCTAAAGAATACAAAAGTACTAATTTGAAGGGATACATGCGCCCTGATGTTTATGGCAATATCGTCCACAATAGCCAAATTATGGAAAGAACCCAAATGTCCATCAATCGAATGGGTGATTAAAAAAAATAAAATAGGTGAATGGATTAAGACATGGTATAGGGGCGCCTGGGTGGCTCAGTAGGTTAAGCGTCCAACTCTTGGTTTCTCCTCCTAACGTCCCCTTCCCCTTTTAGACTCTGTTCTCTTCATCACTGCCCGCCCCTTCACTGGGTTTATAGGCTCCATAGTTTGATCTCCTTCCTAGTCCCTCCCACCATCCTTTGATGACCTCAGCATCCCAAGTAGAAGACCTGTCCAACCTGTAATCCAACTCTGATCATTCCCATGTCATACCCCGGACATCAACTCCATCTCTGAAAAGTTGAACTCGTTTCCTTCTTCCTTGGATCACACAGACCCCTTCTTTTTTTTTTTTTTTAAGATTTTTTATTTATTTATTTGACAGATATAGAGATAGCCAGCGAGCAGGGGGAGTGGGAGAAGAAGAAGCAGGCTCATAGCAGAGGAGCCTGATGTGGGGCTCGATCCCATAACGCTAGGATCACGCCCTGAGCCAAAGGCAGACGCTTAACTGCTGTGCCACCCAGGCGCCCCTACACACAGACCCCTTCTTGTCTCTTCCACATTATCTCACTTCTACTTAACTTATTCAGGCTCTCTGACACTTCTGCTTCCTTTTGGTGTTTTGGTCTCCTGTGATGAGATCACACTCTAGTCCCTTCCAAGACAGGGCCGCTGAAAACTATCATGTCAGCAAATGCAATTTGCTGGTTCCTTCGTCCTTCTACTGCACAAGCAAACACCCACAAGCAAAAACTCCTGATAGATCCGCTATCAGCGGATATCCCACAACTCAGCGTCCCTGTTCCCACACAGTCAGAGAAAACTGTACAACTGCAAAGATGATGCCTTTACAAAAGGACAGTCTTGGTTGACTCACACCAGTGCTTGTCTCTCCTATCCCAGACCCGCACCCCTGCCGCTCATTTCTTTCGGTGACCATCGCAAACCTTTACTACACTAACGAAGGTACTTTAACAATTATCTCACCAAACTGTAAGGAGAATGAGAGGTAGAAATCTTAGAAAGACTGGTAGGTAAGTAAGCACCTGGAAGTAAATTTAAAAAAACAAACAAACAGGGGCACCTGGGTGGCGCAGCCGTTAAGCATCTGCCTTCGGCTCAGGGCGTGATCCCAGCGTTCTGGGATCGGGCCCCACATCAGGCTACTCTGTTGGGAGCCTGCTTCTTCCTCTCCCACTCCCCCTGCTTGTGTTCCCTCTCTCGCTGTCTGTCTCTCTCTGTCAAATAAATAAATAAAATCTTTAAAAAACAAACAAACAAACAAACAAAAAATGTGTTCTGGAACATTGATTGGACATAAGCACCAATACAGACCTGAGACAATGGCTTCCTGTTGGCACAGTTTATGCCCCCAATGAAGACCATGTTGGGCATGATTGGCCTGGGGTAGTCCAGGATGAAGTCTCCTCTGAACAGCCACACGGATGCAAAGCGGAAAATGTCCACCACCGACACCTCTCTCTGAAGAACCTCAGAGGCAAGGCTTGCATAAGGAGCGAAAGAAACGTGGCAAATGTACTTCAGGGCCAGAGGGTAGAGCATGTTCTTGACCCTTTGCAGGAATGTCATGTGGTCTGAATTCTTTGTTAATAACCTGGGAATATATGAGGAAGGGTTTGGGCACTGTGTGCCCTCGAAATCTAAGTCACATGGAATGGTACGTAAAAAAAACACAGCGGGAAGTGACAGGTACTTAGCCAGCACTGCCCCACAGGGGTAAACGGGATCAGTTAAAACCACATCGAAGGAACTGGCATTCAGGTGTCTGATCAGCTCCTTGTTATGCAAGAGCTCCTCACAAGACCTTTGAAAGATGACAACAGTAGTTTTCAACCTTTCCATAATTTCCAAAAACATTGTAAGAAAAGACTTCCTTTCAAAAACCAGGTAAGCCTGGCCCAGCAGGAGACGATCAAATTCATCCTGAGTGAACGGGGTGGCATAGGTGGTCAGGGTGAAAAAATCCTCTTTTTTGATATGCATGTTCACCTCTGCCAAAACAACTACCATCTGGTGGCCTCTAGCATGCAGCTCCTGCACGGCCTCCTTCATGCTGAGCCAGTGGCTGCCGTCCATGGGCACCACCAGCACCTTCCCGCCTTCAGCCCAGGGTCCGACACACAGGAAGAGCAACAGCCCTGTGAGCGCTGGCAGGGGAACCAGGAATCCTGCAGCCATGTCCGTAGAAGCCCAAAGCAGCTGACTTTTCAGATCAGGCTATGCCTCCTACACTTATTTCCTTTGTCTTTATCTTATCATTGAGCCACTTAGAATGGCAGGTAACTGGCAGGCAGCATGCTCTCCTTGTGTTAATCATTACAGACTAGATCTATCCGTCGCTTTCACCACCGGCCCCACCCTTCTGCTTCCACGCAGGGAGAGATCAATCTCCCTTATCACGGAAAAACTCATCTGCCTTGGCTGCTTTCTCCAGGGAACACTCTAATTCACTCTGTTGCCTTTTATCCAATTCCCAAAACGGGGCTGCGGATGCCCGTTTCATTTGACCTCCTATGCCTCTGTTAACTGTGTCCTGAAGTGCTGTACCTAAGCTCTGAGGAATCACCAGTACCCCAGACTCCAAGCATAACCCCTCTATTGGATGTGACCTTAGCTGAAATCTCTAAAGCTCTTTCCTCCCATTCATGGGGAACATGGAGCACACCCAGAAGAACATGCAACATTCCTAAGACGAGGCGCACTAGTTCTTTGGTTTTGTTCCTTTTCCATACCAGGACATCTCTTGCAATGGTCAGGGAAGAATCTACTTGAAGTGCTGTCAAATACGGAAATGCCTCAAAGGATCCTGCCCTGGAGACGTGAGGACAACATAAGGGTTTGTTGAGCATTCTATATTTACTTCGCAGAAGAAGAGTTGCTGTCATCTAAAGCATAAATGGGCAACGCAACCCTTATCAATGACATAGTGGGACCAGAGAGCACCCTCCCCCAGAGCCTGCTCTCCTCGGAACAAGAGGTAGCGGTCACCCAACTGCGGATCGGGCTCTGACTCCACTCCTCTTCTCCAGTCTTCTGGTACTCTGTTTAGGGACTGGGGGTCCTCCACTAATAACTTCCTTGCCCCACCCTCCTTCCCATAAAAACCGCCCATTTCGTATAATGCCTCTGAGCTCCCCTCTACTTTCTAGATGGGATGATGCCCAATTCATGAGTCCTTAATAAAGCCAGTTGGATCTGCAAATTTGCTCAACTGGATTTTTGTTCTTTAGCAACTCTCAGATATAAATCTGGATAGAATAAAGAAGGAGACTGCACGGGAAGATTTAACATTGTAATGCTCCTGACTTTGTCCCCAGTAAGCTGTGGATTTAATGCAAGGCCAAACAAAATCTCACTGGGATTTTGAACATAACCAAATAATATTTTTAAATTCACCTAGAAACATTTCTGACTTCTGGTGATAGAGGAATAGCTCCCATCAGACCAGTGGTCCCACACATAATGATTATAAATTCCTGCAAAATGTTTTTAAAAAATGCTGTCTGAAGGTGCTGGGAAGCAAACAAAAGCAGGCAGAAACTGAAGGGGAAGACGAAGATGGGATGGCATGGGAGCACGAGGGTGGCCAGATGCCAGGGTTAAATGTTCCCTACTCTTCTGAGCACCCACCTCTCATACTTCTGCCCTCACCCACTGCACAGCTCCTCCCTGTTAATAGGGAGATTGTCTTAATGCCATTTGTACCCACGTAGCCAGAAAATGGCCAGTCAACCCACTACTCATCATGGGGTTTCTGCCCCCTTCCAGATCTTGGACCAAAGTTCTAGGAGTACTGCCTTTCTGTTGTCTCTGTCACAGTGTCCAACCCATACCTTGTCTGCCGGCCCTGAAGCCAGCAGAGCAGTGGCACCACATGCCCTTCTCCAAACTCAGCCCCTCTTCCAACCTTCTGACTCCAACTTCAGCCTCTAGCTGAGCTTTGGTGGCCCACCGACCTGCCCACCGTAGCAGCCAGCCCAACGGACAGCCAGCCCCCTCTCTGCCACCATGCATTCTGCACACTGTCTCCAACACGTGCATCGAACCAGCCAGTGTTTTCATGTGTCCCCATACTCACATGGCAGTCCAGAAGCATCTGACATACGTGCCACTCTCCCCACAAAAAGGTTGACAGCCAACTCGGTATTTCCCCCATGACACTCTTTCCCAAGGCCCCTTTCTTCAGTTTCCTGCTGGTTCACTAATTTTTGGCTCATGAACCGGCTGCCGTACACAGGGCAAGGAGAGACCGAAGAAAGAGGCAGGCCACTCCAGATGGTGGGTGGCAGGGGTAATAAGCAAGGGAACTTACTCACGAGGCTTGTCTTGAGTGGTCACAAGACCAGTAGGTCTCTACCCCTGCCTGCCAAATCTTAAAAGTTTACATAGAGGCCTTAACTGGGTTCAGCCATGTATACGATCCAGATAGTATACCGTCAACAACACCTGACTTTCTCAAGACTACGTCCTTGGAAACAGCTCCCACTGGGAAAATGGTGGGCAGAACATACATCCTAAGGATGGTGAAGGAGCTGAGAAGCTTCCAATTGCCTGGACCAGCCCCCAGGTAAACCAGCATGAACATACTCCCAATTACTCCCTTCAATACTCAACAACAACAACAAAAAAAATTTTTTAACTACACAAAATATTTGAATAGATTATTATTCAAAGAAGACAGAAGAACAGTCAACAAGCATAAGAAAATATGCTCAACACCAATAATCATTAGGGAAATGCAAATAAAAATGAGATATCACCTCTTGCCCACTAAGATCACGATAATAAAAAAATTTAAATGCAAAATAACAAGTGTTGGCAAAGATGTGGAGAAACTGGAATACCCATACCTTACTGGTTGGAATATAAGATGGCATAGCCACTGTGGAAAACAGTTTGTCAGTTCCTCCAAAAGTTACACATAGAATTACCATCTGACCCAGCAACTCTGCTCCTGGGGATACATTCAAAAGAACTGAAAACAACTGTTAAACAAAAACTTGTCCACAAGTACTCATAGCAGCACTATTCACAGTGGCAAAGAGTGGAAACCCATCAACTGATGACATAAATATCCCATAGCAGAGGCACCTGGCTGGCGCAGTCAGAAGAGCATGTGACGCTCGATGTTAGCATGGTGAGTTTGAACTCTATGTTGGGTGCAGAAATTACTTAAATAAATAAAACTTAAAAAAAAAAAAAAAGAAATGTCCATCAACTGATAAATGTCCAAACAGTGGTCCATCCACACAATGGAATATTATTCAGCCATAAGAAGAAATTAAGTACCAGGCATCTTGGTGGCTCAGTCTGGTAAGCATCCAACGCTTTTTTTTTTTTTAAGATTTTATTTATTTATTTGACAGAGATAGAGACAGCCAGCGAGAGAGGGAACACAAGCAGGGGGAGTGGGAGAGGAAGAGCAGGCTCATAGCGGAGGAGCCTGATGTGGGGCTCGATCCCAGAACGCCGGGATCACGCCCTGAGCCAAAGGCAGGCGCTTAACCGCTGTGCCACCCAGGCGCCCCTGGTAAGCATCCAACTCTTGGTTTCGGCTCAGGTCACGGTCTCAGAGGCCTGGGATGGAGCCCCATGTCAGGCTCCACGCTCACTGGGGAGTCTGCTCAAGGATTCTCTCTCCCTCTCTCTCTGCCCCTCCCCCAAATAAATATATAAATCTAAAAAAAAAAAGAAAAAGGAATGAAGTACCAACACACGCTACAATAAGAATGAACCTTGAAACATTAAGCTAAGTAAAGCTGGATATAAAAGGCCACCTATTGTATGATTCCATTTCTTTTTTTTTTTTTTTAAGTTTTTTTTTTTTTAAGATTTTATTTATTTATGTGACAGAGAGACAGCCAGCGAGAGAGGGAACACAGCAGGGGAGAGGGAGAGGAAGAAGCAGGCTCCCAGCCGAGGAGCCCGATGTGGGACTCGATCCCAGAATGCCAGGATCACGCCCTGGGCCGAAGGCAGACGCTTAACGACTGCGCCACCCAGGCGCCCCTGTATGATTTCATTTCTATAAAATATCTGGAACAGGCAAATCTCCAGATAGAAAGCAGATTGATGGTCGCCAGGGGTCGGGGAGGGCAGAATGCAGAATGACTACTTAAAAGATATGTGCATGTCCTTCAGGGCGACGAGAATATTCTGGAACTAGGTAGCGGTGATGGTGTACTAGGTCCCAGATGTACTAACACTACTGAACTCCACACTTTAAATGGTGAATTTTATTTTATGTGTATTTTGCCACAATAAAACAAATGGAACAGTCACTTTGAAAAATAATCTGGTAGTTCCTCAAAGATAAAACCTAGAGTTATCACACAACCCAGCAATTCCACTCTTTGGTACATACCCAAGAGAATTGAAAACATACGTCCACACAAAACTTGTATGTGAATGTTCACGGCAGAATTATTTATCATGGCCAAGAAGTAGAAACAACCCAGAAGTCCATCAACTAATGGGTAGATACATGGAGTGTGGTATATCCATAGAAGGAAATATTATTATTCAGCAATAAAAAATAACGCTACAACATGAATGAACCCTGAAAACATTATGCCATGTTTAAAAAGCCAGTCACTGTACTGTATGGTGACTAACATAATATAATAAAAAATCATTATTAAAAAAAAATAAAAAAATAAAAAAGCCAGTCACATATTCTGTGATCCCATTTATATGAGGTGATCAGAACTGGCAAATCCGTAGAGACAGAAGAGTAGATCAGTGGTTGCCAGGGGCTGAAGAGTTGACTGAGAATGGGGTGGAAGTTTCTTTTAGGGGTGATTGCAAACTTCCAAGACCAATGGTGGTGCTGGTTGCTAAAAATATGCTAGAAACCACTGAACTGTAAACTTTCCATGAATGAGTTGTATGATTTATGACTTATATCTCAGGAAAGTTATTTGTGTGTTTTTTTAAACCAACTTAATCTCATTCTCTTCGAATTATGTCAATTAATAATCAACCACGGTTCAAGTTTTTCAGATACTCACGTTGAATACTTTTCTAAAAAAAATGCTGACTCCTGTAACATTTAGCTACTCTGGATGATTACTTATTAACAGAAACAATACTTTTAAAATGTTCTGCGTGTCCCCATCAGTCATAAAGATAAACACATTTCAAAATCCTTTTTGAAAAAAACAAACCACGAAAGGCATTGTAGACATTGGCCTAAGTCATGTACTTTAAAAGTACCTATTAAGAATGACTTGGCATTTTGGGGTTTTGTTCCCCTGACTTGCCTGGAATTCAATCCTCAGCTCAACCAACAAATGTAGAGGCTGCAGCACGAGTGACTATTACTTGTAGAGACGCCTGCAGGGAGACCAGATGGCTCAGGGAGTGGGCAAAGGATCCTTGTGGCCCCTCACCACCCAGCAGGGCCCCTGCTGGTGGAAGTCACTGATGCCACGTGACATTGATTTAGACCAGCTTTTCTCAACTCAGCACTATTGGGGAACAGATAATTCTTTGCTGGGAGTGGGTGGGTTGGTATTTCTTGTGCTTTACAAAGGATTTTTAACAGTATCCCTGGCTTCTAAAATTAGACAGTGTCATCCCCTAATTGTGACACCAAACATGTCTCCAGACGTTGCCCCCCAGGGTTGCAAAATTGCCCCTGTTTGAAAACCACTATCTAGACGACTCCAGAACATAAGAAAACCTGGGAACAGAAGAGCTACTCCTGAGGAATTGGGATCTAGTTTTCTGAGAAAATGTTCCCCGAAGAATGGTGCGAGAAAGCCATGCTGTTTGTATCTGCTTGAAGAGAGAACGTTTCAGCCTGCATTGAGCGAAGGTCCAGAGAAGACGGGGCCAGGGGCCATGGCTTCCCCTGATAGTCCACTGAGCCCCTTCACACACTGCCCACTGGTCCTTGAACAGCCCTGTGAGGAGCAAGGCACATGCTGTCAGCCCCATTCTGAGGTGAGAAGACTCAAGTCCAAGGCCACGCGGCAGGACAAAGCTCCTCAGATCTGCCAACTCACCCTTCAGCCTCCTTCCTTCTCTTCCTGGGGCCGCTACCCTCCAGGTCTTGTATAGTTGGAAAAAGAGTGCTGGGCAAACATATGTGCCCTCTGGGTGGGAGAGTGACAAGGGGTAGGTTCTTACCCTGCCTCAGCCTCTTGCTGCAGCCGGCAGCTCACGCGGCCTGCCTGGAAACTTCCGTCTGCTCGTGTATGGGAGACCTGGACTATCTCCTGTCTGAGGGGCCTGCACCCTGCTACTCCAGCCTAAAGCAGCCTGTCCTGCGTGTGCTGCATTTACAATTTTTGAAGTTCTCCCATGAGCTCTACCTTCCCTGCCCCCAGTCCTGACCTGGAGAGCGCTCCCATTTCACAGATGGAAAAATGAACACCAGAGATAAGCCATCTGCCTCGGCCACACAGCTGGACTTGAAGCCAAGTCTTACAGTTCTTACTCTACTAATGTAACCTGTGCATTCCCTCCCACAGCAGGCTGGGCAGAGAGGATGTGCTGGTCCGGGAGCCTGAGCTCCCTGGGTCTGTGCGGCCCCTAAAAGGGAGAGTAAATGCCTGTCCCTGAAGCTCTGAGTGGTTCTCGGCTTTGCAATTGGAAGAGACTAGGATTTATCTCTGGATTCCCTTTATTCTAAGGAAAACACCTCAAAGGCCCTTCAAATACTGAAATGTAACAACAAATTCTCTTCTAAAATGGCTCAGTCAGTAGAGCATCTGACTCTTGATCTCAGGGTCGTGAGTTCGAGCTTCACATCGGTGTAGAGATCACTTAAATAAATAAAACTTTTTTAAAAATGAAGATATTGGAAACCTAAGGAAAAGAGAACAGCCAGGGGCCGGTGAGTCTCAACGAAGAAACAAGGACAGCGGAGAGAGTGTTCCAGCATCTGGCAGAGGGAAAAGCCCCTGTGGGCAGAGGGAAAGGCACAGGGACCAGGTGACAGGGTGCACGGGGTTGGAGAGGAGGCCCAGGGTGGGGACCAGGATAAGTGGCTTCAGGACATCTGGGGTCTCCCAGTGGGAACCATCGGCCAGGCAACCTGAACAGCTTCTCCGGGAACATCTGTGCAAAACCGACCAGGAAGCCTTCTGAGGTGGCTGAGCCCCGCCCGGGGCAGAGGAGAAAGGAGGAGCTGTAGTCAGTCACGCTACCATGGGTGTTGGGAGTGATTTCATGCTCTGTTACACGCAAGCCTGGCAGCACACAGTTTACCCCAAGGATAAGCTCACCTCCCCAGACTGTGAATCACAGCATTATTGCAAGGAGTGTTCACCAAGCTCCGGTTTTCAAAAGGCTCTGCACGTTAGCAAAAGCATAATAAGAAACTTAATTATACTTGTTTTGTAGGTAGGCCAATAGTTACCTATAAAACATGCTTGGTGATATGATGAGCAAAACTGAATTTCATTGTTCCTTAATTTGCATTTCTTGGATTATTTCCGAAGTCAGATATGTTTCCAAACGGTTAGTGGCCCCTTGTACGGTGGCTATGTGTTGCCCGATCTAGTTATTTGCCTACTGAGGTGTGTTTGGGGGGGGCGTTGTTGGTTTGTTTCCAGTTATAAATCAGGTCTTTATTTTTCCTGATCTATGATCTATTTTCTTTTTTAAGTAATCTTTTTAGATGAAGTCACATAACACAATGATTTTAAAGTGAACAGTTCAGAGGCATTCAGTACCTTCACCAAGTTGTGCAATGACCACCTCTGCATGATCCCAAACATTTCCATCACTGCCAAGTACACATTTTTTTCCCACAGTGTTGAAATGGTTTGATCATCTAACAAGAAAAAGTCTGATTTTGATCACCTGAATTCCTAATTATAAAAATGCGAGTTGGTAATTACGTATTGTGTAATGCAGAAGGTTCTCTACGGTGGACATTTGGGTACCAGCTGAGGTGCCAGTGTAAGTTCATGGTGCTCAAAAAACCGCATTCGCTACAGGCTGCTTTGCAATACGCCTAAATCTAATTCTTTCTGCAAAAATAGAATGGTCGGGACCAAAGGTACCAAAAAAGTGATTTTTTTCCTTCTTATGCTAAATGTTTCTCATGATATTTTTGTTTATTAATTGCTTGGTTAAATTTTCCTGGCATGTGGGATTTGTATTCTGTGCCCCACGCTTCCTGGAACCAGTCCGATTATGCTCATTGCCCCTACTCCTGCCAGCTCTCAGGGGTATGGCCAACTGTCCAACGTGCCAACCAAGAAATTATCAGATGTGAAAGAAGAGGGATGGGGATCTTTGGGACCTATTTGAAGCTTTCTCTCTGATGAAAAATGCATTGAAAAAGAGAATTCTGCTGGAAA
>NW_024423343.1:6704811-6723453 GCF_017311325.1 Ursus maritimus
ATCTGAAGCCTTTCAAAGGTATAAATATTAAAAACAAAGAACTCACAAGTTTTTGACTTTCCAAAGTAGCTCTGGGCTCGCTTCCCATATGTCAGGAAGGCATCTAAGGACATTTACCTTAGGTCAGAGGTCAATATACTTTTTCTGTAAAGAGTCAGGTAGTAAATATGTAGGCTTATTGGGCCACATACTTCTCTGTCATGTATTATCTGCAGTTGCTGTTTTTAACATCCCTTTAAAAATATAAAAACAGGGCACCTGGGTGGCTTAGTTGGTTGGGCGTCTGCCTTTGGCTCAGGTCATGCTCCCAGGTCCTGGGATCGAGCCCCACATTGGGTTCCCTGCTTAGCGGGGAGTCTGCTTCTCCCTCTCCTTCTGCCCCGCCCCACCCCCCCCACTTGCTCTCTCCCTCTCTCTCCCTCTTCTCAAATAAAATAAAAATTAAAAAAACAAAATTAAAATATAAAAACCACTCTTAGCTCTGGACCATATGAAAAAACAGGCCTCTGGGCAGATTTGGTCGACTGGCTGTTGTTCACTGTTTGCTGATCTCTGCTTTGGGGCCCCAGAAAAAAGCATGGCACAGAGGTGGGAGAATGGGTTTCCACATGGACTGTCCTCTCAGCAATTTGCCTTCACCTGTTTCCTCAGCAGGTGAGTGTAGGATTTAGACTGGGTGCAGGATTGAGACTGGAAATTTCCAAGGCTCATTCTATGTTCTGTAACTGTCCCCAGATGACCTAGCTAAAGATACTTCCTGTTGTTGCCAGGCATGCACCCTATCTTCATCCAAAGCCTCAGTGTCATTCAGAACCTCAGCCTCAGACCCCGTCCATACCCCTCTACTCCGAGCCCAGGTTCCCCTTCTTTGGGAAGCCCTCCCAGGGCACAGTTGGCTAAGAGCCGAATGAGTGAGGGAAAATTGAGTGCGTAAGAACAATGTCTGCCCATTAAAAACAGAGCAACAAAAAGAAATAAAACCACCAACCTGAGACAGGACTCCCTTCTTCTTGCAGTTGGTCCCTCCAATGAAAACCATGTTGGGCATGACCGGTCTGGGGTACTCAAACACAAAGTCGTACCTTAAAAGCCAAATGGAGCCCTTCCGATACAAGGTGGGTAAGTGCACATCTCTCTTGAGGATGTTGGAGGCAAGGTCTTCATACTTGGAATACAGACAGTAGAACAGATAGGTCTCCAAGTAATTAACGAGGTAGTTGGCCACCCTTTGGGGGAATGTCATCCGGTCTGAGAACTGAGTGTAGCATCTGGGAATGTAGGACACGGGGTTCGGGCTCCTGCTCATCGTATGCTCCAGGGAGCATGGGAAGCCCCTGAAGAGGTACACGGAGGGCAGGCCCAGGTACTCGGCCAGGATCACCCCGCAGGGTAGGGCCGGGTCTGTGAAAAGGGCATCGAACTTGCTCTTCCGGAGGACGCTCAGGGTGGCCGCGTCCTCCAGGAGGCTCTGGCAGTTGGTGAAGTACATGTCAATAACAATCATGTTATTCCTGTACTCCGTCTGAGCCGCGTTCAGGAGCCATCTCTCAGCAAAGTGATTGTTTCCAAAAGAGCGGTAACGAGCCTGCAGCTCTTCCTGGTCATACGGCACCGGGTAGATTTTTCTCGCATAGTGCTTGGATTCCTTCAGAAGCAAATTGACTTCTGGCACCAGCACCACAATGTCATGCCCCTTCTCACTGAGGAGCTCAACTATGTCCTTCATACTGAGCCAGTGACTTCCATCCTGGGGGACCACCAGCAGCTTGTCCCCTACAACCTCCCCCCAGAGCACTAAGAAGAAAGCTTTCGGAAACACATGGAGGAGGCAGGCCATCTGGGGGACAGTACAGGTAGCAACCAAAAGTAAACGGTTCACGCTCTCTAAACCTCAGGGCTCCTGGCTCTTTTCCCTGAACGAACCAGTGCTCTTTATAGCCCCTACCTACCTCTCCTTCCTCTGAATTTTGCCCCTTGGTAATTTTGCCCTCTTTGCCCTAAATTAATATTTAACCATTTTTATGCACACAGCAAACATGAACCAATGAGGCTCCTTATCGGCTTTCACCTGATCTTCTGGGTTTATTTTTCCTTTTCCTTCCACCATCCTGCCTCTCCTTCCCTAACTCAGTCACACGTGGAGGACAGCTTGGCAGGCCCCTGGAGGCTGGTGGCAGTCCTCTGTCCTGAGCTTTCTGGATTCCCCGGCACGGTGATGATGTCCATAGACAAATAGCTCTTAGCGTTTCTCCATTTCCTCAGCTTTTCTCAGAAAGGAAGTGTCGGCAGATGCCAAATTCAAGATTTGAAACAACACAACGGAGTTGCCTTCTCCACCTCCTGGTGACCTGGTCACCAGAGCCACAGCTGGATTACAAAGTGGGCTGCAGGAAGCTGAGGGGCACAGAGGAGTCTGATCTAGCCCCCCGCCCCCCACATTCTCTTTGGTAAACCACTGTTACTGGGAGTTTCCTGTTCAATCAGAAGATGGAATGTAATCCCGAAGATACACGCTCTAAAACCAGAATTCCCACTTTGACCGTGGTCAAAAGCAAAAATTCTGGAGTCAGCTTGCCCCTTCTGAGCTGTGCAACCCCACTGCTCTGTGCCTGAATTCCTCATCTCTCAAACGGGAGTTGCATCGGGGTGGAGGGGGAGGGCTGTGAAAATTAGTGAGCCAATCCATGATCTGTGGGTGCCCAGGACAGGTCCCTCAGAGGGGCTCCCCCGGGCTGTCATCAGGCAGCTGGGTTCTATGTGATACGAACTAAGGAGCACCCCGGTAGTCAGAAAGTAGCCCCTAAAACCTCTCAGCAAATGAAAGATCCAGCTCTGCCTGTCAACTCAAGATTATAGGAGGGATAAAAGGGGACAGAAGAGGAGGTGGAAAAATTAAAACGGAAGAAAGTGGAGAAACATAAAACAATGGAAGGTATCGGGTGACAAGGCACTTGACAGCAGCAAACTGACCAGCCAGCAGTCAAAACAAAAAGGAGGCTCTGGCTTCGGGACCCTGAGAGCTGCAGGACACTTTCTGGCTTGCAAAACGGTTTCCCTTGTCTTAGCGTCCTAGGGTCTCTGAACAAAGTATCACCCACTGGCTGGCCCAAACAACAGAAATGTATCCCCGTGGTTCTGCAGGCTGGAAGTCTGAGACCAAGGCATCAGCAGGGTTGGGTCCCTGTGGAGGATCCGAGACAGAATCTGTTCGTCTCTCCTCACTCCTGGTGGCTTGCTGGCAATCTTTGGCATTACTAGGCAGACGCAGGCATCACTTCATCCCTCCCTTCGTGTTCACCCTTCTCCCTGCATATGTCTGTGTCCAAATTGCCCCTTTTCGTTAGGACACCAGTCATACTGGATTAGCGCCCACAGCCAATGATCTCCTCTTAACTACTATATTCCCCAAAAAGGTCCCATTCCGAGGTACTGGGTATTAGGACTTCAACACATCTTTCCAGGGATGCAAGTGAACCTACAGCAGTCGTCTATCATCTCACGCAATTCAAACCCCAAAGTATAGGTCCAATCACCCTTGTACAGGCGAGAAACTGAGGCTTGCCACTTTATGGAAAGGGCATTTTTGGGGAACTTCTGCAGCTCAGAAGGAAATACAGAACTGGCCCCTTCTAGATCCGCCGTTCTCAAAGCTTTCCATCTCAGGACTCCTTTACAGTCCCAGCAACAATGGAAGACCCCCCAAGCTTTTGTTTATGTGGGTCATGTCTACCCAGACAAACCATTTTAGAAACTAAAACTGACACGTATAAAAAGACTTCCTCACTCATTTACGATAACAAGAATAAGCCCAAGACAAGATAGCACGACTGATATCTTTTAGGAAAAAAGTACTCTATTTCCCCAAACAAAAACTCGGTCAGAAGGGCGACACTGTTTTACACGTTCTGCAAGCAGCTCCCTGTGGTATGAGCGTCTGTCTGGCTTGGTAGATGACGGCCAACACCGCACGTCGTGGAGCTTTTGGAAAACTCCGTGGCATCGTGGTGAGCCATGAAGCAGAAAAAGCAAGTAGCTTCTTAACACTATTATGAAATCGTTTGACCTCAGGGACTCCCGGGAAGGGTCTCAAGGATCCCTCAGTTTCTACACTTTGAAAATCACTGTTCAAGATCAGGGGACGGCAGATGTTATTTTCTGGAAAGGCCTAAGTAGTACACATTTGAGCTTTTGTAGGCCATTCGGTATCTTTGGCCACGACTTAACTGTGCCACTGTACCAGAGAGCAGCCAGATAGGACCCTGAACAAATGGGCAGGACCATGTTCCAGTAACTTTGTTTATGAGAACAGGCAGCAGGTTTGGCCCATGGGTCGCAGTCTGCCCTAGATAATGATACAAGTCAAGATGTCGCCTCTTCCCCCCGTGTCCACATGGCTCCCTCCCTCCCTTCATGCCAGCTTCGGTCGTGTCATGTCAGCTTCTCTGGTGAGCTCATTATTAAATAACCCAGCCCATCACTGGGAAGCTCTTCCCCCTCCTTATATGTCTCTGTTTCATTCATCACTACCTAAACTATTGTTTACTATGTGTCTCCCCTGACTAGAATGGGGCACCCTGAGGGAAGGAACAATATTTGTTTTGCTCTCTGCTGTATTCCCAGTGTCTAAAGAATGCCGAGCATACAGTAGGCTCTCCATAAATGTTTGCTGATTAATGAACGAGACTTTGGTTTGCCTGTTTTATTCCTACATTTCCTTTTCCCTTTTTCTTTTCTTTTCTTTTTTTTTAAAGCAGACTCCATGCCCAGCATGGAGACCATCACGGGCCTTGAATTCACCACCCCGAGATCAAGACCGGAGCTGAAACCAAGTGTCAGACGCTTAGCCGACTGAGCTGCCCACACCCCCCCCCCATTTCATTTTCATGTTTCTTTCCAAGTTGTGAGAATTCACATATGAAATTTAAAGAACCATGTGCTCGTTTTTGAGAAGAAACTGCTCATTGGCATTACGAGCCTATGATGGGTCACTTGCCTTTCAGGAAGTTAAGATTTGAGAAGTCTAATGTAGCCAGCAGGCGGTGAGGGCCCTGGAGCAGGAGTTGGACAGCCTGGAGCCCGCTTCCAGCCCTGCCCCCATCAGCCTGGCGCATGACCCATCTCCTGACTCTCTGGTTTCTCAACTGAGACCCAGAGAGAGAGGGTCATGTTTATCGTGCCACATATGCCTACCACATGACCGAGGGAGGTCCAAGAGGATGATGGATGTGGAAACCAGGCTGTCTAAGTGAAAGGTGGCTCCTGGCATGGCTAGAACAGACTTGCCCTCAGCTAGTCACGCACAACTGAACTGTCACACAGGTCTTGTCATAACCCACCTGTTGGCTCAAGAGGCATGCTGGGACCTAGGAAAGGAGAAGAAGCCTGAGGAATGACACGAAAGGAACCATCCCAAGCACATCCCCGGGAACGCAGCCAAGATGCAAATTCATTGCGACCTCCTCGAGGGAGGGACGCCAGCAGGATTCCCACTTACAATGATCAGAGTCTGGAGAGGGGCAGCATCCCGGTTCGGGTCCACCTAGATAGCAATAAGGCCCCAAGATGGTTACAGAGTGAGCACAGAGCAGGCCCACCCCTCCAGGGCAAGCAGGAGCTAGGCAGGTCCTTTCTAAGAGCAGTACATTGGGAGGCAGAAAGGCGTAAGCAAGTGTGTGGAGGTAGGAGAAGCAAGATGTGCTACAGACCTCAGCTGCTTCACACCAGACCCCCATTCTGCTGAGGACCTTGGCTTCGGCCCTTCCTAGCAGAGCCTTGCTCTGGTCTTTGTGTTGTTAAGCTAGAAGCCTGGGAAAAGCACGTGACTTGGCTGGGGGTCCCATTTTCATTCCTAGCAGGCCCAAACATACACTGGAGGCAGGAGATGAAGGAAAGGAACTAACCCCACTTCGCAAAACATCACAAGAGAGATGTCTTGCAAATTAAGAAAGCTTTAGAAAACATATCTCTTCCTCCTCCTGAGATTTGACTGTTTCTAAGAATGGTGCGTGCGTGTGCGTGTGCGTGTGTGTGTGTGTGTGTGTGTGTGTGTATTCATGGAGGGCAACAGGAAGAAGAATCTAGCATGTCAGGTGAGCTGCCCTGGAGGCCAGACCTGTCCTGGGCATTGTTGTGGAGCTTGACATGTCTTCAGGTGTCACCGAGTGTCCGGGTAAAGGCCAATCTCTTCTCAGGGATGCCTGCAGACCCAACAACTAAGCTTGGGACATGTATCGGTGGGGAGAAAGAGGCAGATCCTGGTATTTCCCCAAAAGTCAGTGGTGGACACCTGGCATCTTGCATAGAGGGGAGTCGTAAAGGGGTATATGGAGGTGATGACATGATAGGAACAGGGGGCTGCTTAGAAAGGTTGACCCTCAAATCACCCACAAACTATGAGTTACGGAGCCTGGACCTACAAGATTTAAAAGCACCTGCAAAGTGCTTGAGACCTGAAAAAAGGCGTTTGTTAAATGCAGCGTACAAAAATGACAAAATCAAATTAATAAATGTCCCATTGAATAACTCCACAAAAACCGTGAATGGTCTACTGTGGTTCAGCTCGCTGAGTGACATGGACAGTGTATGTGATGTGGGATCCTGGGACAGTTTAAGCCATTGGATAGGCCATGGGGTGGGGGCTGCACAAATCAGTGCTCTGGGCCCAAGTCCTGGTGCAGATCCCAAATGGTCAAGTCTGAATCACCCACGGCTGGGGCAGGGCAGTCCAGAGCAGACAGCTCCAGCGGGCACTTGTCCTACTGTAAGGGCTGTGTCTATCACCACCCAGGAAGGTTGGCACTGACATGGGTGTGGTCCCAGAAGCTGGGAGCTGTGGGGAGGGGCATGACCTCGGGGCTACTCTAGAGGACACAGACAATAGGCTTTCCTCTTGCCTGTATTTACTGGAGTAGTTCATCCCACAAGATCACTAACTAACACTTGCCCAATCTAACCCAGGCTTGGCCACTCAGGGTCCCTCAGGACTGTGGAGAAGCCAAAGAGACACATGACAATGTGACACCCCACTCAAAGAGCCAGGTACGGGGTGCCTTACGGTGTGATTGAATACAAAGTACACAGCACTGTGGATGAAGTATGCCTGTCACACAGTGGAAACTGGATCGATCAAGCCCACACCGCCTTCCAGTTGCCAGGAACAGCTTACACTCCACCCGCAGAGAGCAAGGAGACCGGAAGAAGGAACACCCTCCAGGACAATGACCCGGTTACTACAAAAAGCCACAGCAGTTTTGGAAAGGGAAGGACCTGTTACAGCTAAATAGAGTGTTAGAAGAAATGATGCAACGTGGGAAGTGTGTTTGTATCCTATTCAAACAAACCAGCTGTTGAAAGACATGGTTTCTCTTTTTAAGAATTTTGGTCAAATTCACATGACATGAAATTCATCATAATCATTTTGAAGCGTACAATTTGGTAGCATTTAGTACAGTCATGGTGCCGTGCAACCATCACCACCATCTAGTTCCAGGATATTTTCATCACCCCAAAAGGAAACCTCTTCCCCGTTAAGGAGCTGTTCCCCACTTCCCTCTTCCCTGAGCCTTTGGCAACCCCTCACCAGCTTTCTATCTCTATGGGATTCCCTATTCTGGATATTTCACAACAATGGAATCACAGCACATATGCGCTTTTGTGTCTGGGTTCCTCCACTTAGCATTACATTTTCAGTGTTTGTCCACATTATATAGCAGGTATCAGGTCTCCTTCATCGCTGTGGCCGAATAATATTCCACTGTATGCATAGACCACATTACATTCATCCATTCACCTGTTGAAAGACAATTGGGTTGTCCTACCTTTCGGCTAGTACGAACAGTGCTGCTATGAACATGCCTGTACAAGCTTTGGTTTCAGGACCTGTTTTCAATTCTTTAAGATACATATCCAGGAGCGGAATTGCTGGGTCATATGGTAATTCTATGTTTAACTTACGGAGGAACTGCCAAACTGCTTTCCACTGCGGCTACACCATTTTACATTCTCACCAGCAATGGACAAGGGTTCCAGTTTCTCCACGTTCTTGCCAATACTTATTTTCCTTTTTTGTTTTGTTTTGTTTTTAGTATAGTCATCATATCAGGTGTGAACTGGTGTCTCATTGTAACATTGATTTGCATTTCTCTAGTACCTAATGATGAGCATCTCTTCATGTGCTTGTTGGCCATTTATATATCTTCTCGGGAGAAACGTCTATTCTAGTTCTTTGTCCATTTTTAATTGGGTCCTTTGAGTTCTTTATCTATTTTGGATGCTAGAATCTTATCAAATACATGATATGCAAATATTTTCTCCCATTCTGTGGGTTGTCTTTTCATGCTCTTAATCGTGTCCTTCAATGCATAAATGTTCTTCATCTTAATGAAGTCCAGTTTATCGACTTCCTTGTTTGTTTCTTATGGTTCTGGTGTTATACTTAAGAAACCATTGCCAAATCTAAGGTCAGGAAGATTTAGTCCGATATTTTCTTCTAAAAGTTTGATAGTTTTATTTTTATATTTAGGTCTTTGATCCATTTTAATTTTTATATATGCTGTGAGGTAGGGTCCAACTTCATTCTTTTGTATGTGGCTGTCCACTTGTCCCAGCGCCATTTGCTGAAGACACTATTTTTCCACTGTTGCACAGTTTTGACACTTTGTCAAAAGTCAATTGGCCATAGATGTATAGGTTTACTTCCAAATTTGTAATTCTATTCCATTTATCTGTATTTAAAAGACATTTCTTGAGATAATTGAGGAAATTTAATTACAGCCTAGAAATTAAGTCATATTAAAGAATTATTGATATTGTTAGGTGTGATAATGATACTGCAATTACATAATAACAAATTTTCCTTATTTTTTATATTTAGTGAAGTGTTTGGGAATGGAATGATATGACAAGAACTTCCTTTAAAAAATAACAGTCAGGGAGCGGCACCTGGGTGCCTCAGTCTGTTAAGTGTCCAACTCTTGATTTTGGCTCAGGTTATGATCTCAGGGTCATGAGCTCGAGCCCTGCATTGGACTCCACACTCAGTGGGGAGTCTGCTTAAGATTCTCTCTCTCCGTCTCCCTCTCCCAGCCCCATGCTCTCTCTCTCAAATAAATAAACAAATCTTTAAAAAATTTAAAAAATAATAAAAGTCAAAGAATTTTAAGAAAGAAAAAAGGGGAGGGATGAATCAGTACAGCAAAATATTGAAAATTATTTAACCTAAGGATGGCTATATGGGTGTTAATTACTCAACAGTCTCTCCTTTCGCGCATGTTTGAAAACTTTGATAATAAAAAGTTGAAATAAATAATCTTGGTGAGAGGTGCTGGGTTTCCCCACTAACAGATAAATTGAATTTGAATTTGAGTTTTGGAATGGAGCCAGAAGCTGAGAAAAATGAGAAAGCATAGATCTTTTACTGCTGTGTAAACTCATCCAGTTTCCAGTTCTTCAAAGCTGGAATGACTGCCCTGAATTGTACTCTTTCCAGCTGGACCCTGTATCAATTCTGTTGGAACTCACCAAAAACTGAAAAACACTGGAAGTGATTTCTTTTCCCACCGAAACTATTTCAGTGTTCTCCTGAATGATGATCTGCCATCCTGGTTAAAGTATTCAATTATATCCTTGAATATAATTCCCCTGGACAGACCAAGAGAGATTTTGTTATGGGAGACACTCAGGAAAATCCCCTTCATGGAACTTGAGACAAGCACACAAACAAACACGTGTAGACACCCAAAGACACATGTGCATAACACACACTGATATCAGGCTATGTGTTCTCCTATCAGACAGATGAGATTCAGACAATGACTCCTGTTTGCAAGCAATGTACAACAAACGATGTGCTTTTTACAAGAGACATCCTGCCCACCTGAAACAAGGCAGGAGACATAGGCACTGTCCATAAGTCTTCCAATGAACATTTACTTTTGCAGTTATGCTGTATCCAACGCTCTTTGTTAAATGGTCCTCTTTGAGATCAGAATTCCTCTTTAAGATCAGAATTCCTCTTTAAGAACTAGACTTACTTTGGGACACCTGGCTGGCTTGGTCAGTGGAGCATGTGACTCTTGATCTTGGGGCTGTGAGTTCAAACCCCACACTGGGCGTAAAGCAAGAATTATATGTACTTTAAACTTATATTTATAAATATATGCTTTAAAAATAGAAGCATAAATTTATAAATATACAACCTTTCGCATATATTGAAACCTTTCATACATATGTATCCTTTAATAGATATATAAAACCATACACATTTTAGATACATTTGTAGACACCTGTAGCCACACGTATACAAGCTATATATGGGTCAGTACATTTTATAGATCTCCATATAATAGGTAGCTATAAAATCATAGATGGCTTTATAGATCTCTAAACTCCTCGGAGTGACCTAGTCCAGCACTGGTTTGGAACGCTGCAAGACCTCACCCTTAGGTAGAGGGCAAGGATTCAGGTGATACCTGGGTGGTGCTTGGCACTTTCACTGATACAGAGCAAACCAGGGACGCTCAGCCTCTCAGAACCCTGCAACTCAATCTCCTTGCCATCAAGAGAACCACAGCCTGTTCTTGCCAAGAGCAGAAAGCCATGCCTAATTTTGACAGGCCTAATCACCTGGATTTTAGAAAGAGCATGATTTCACTTTCCCATAAGTTGGCTGAAAATTCACTTATTCACCGAACATCTACTGAGAATGCGCTGAGTTCCTAGCGTGGGACGAGACATTAGGGGCCAATAAGGGCCCAGGGGGTATATGGGATACCTTTGCCCCTTCCACTCAATTTTGCTGTCAACCTAAAACTTCTCTAAAAAGTGAAGTCTATTAAAAAAAAAAAAAGATGGAGGCTCACTCCTGGCCTCCAGGAGAGCCCTCTAGCAGGAAGACAGACAGGTAATGGTGCCACACAGATGTCACTGTTCTGTCAGCTGTCTTCTTTTTTTTTTTTTTTTTTAAAAGATTTTATTTATTTGACAGAGATAGAGACAGCCAGCGAGAGAGGGAACACAAGCAGGGGGAGTGGGAGAGGAAGAGGCAGGCTCATAGCGGAAGAGCCTGATGTGGGGCTCGAACCCAGATCGCCGGGATCACGCCCTGAGCTGAAGGCAGACGCTTAACCGCTGTGCCACCCAGGCTGTCAGCTGTCTTCTTAACAACTGCCTGATGAGTGACGGGAGCCGGATTTAGGCCCACCTGCTGCACCATCAGCACACAGGAGCCACAAACAGGTGCCTCTGGGCTGCGTCGACCAGCCTGGGCTTGTGGGCACCAATCCCAAGTTAATAGGAGCTCAGCTGAGGACACCTTTGGGCTATGCTTCGGCTCCTTCTGAGCCCAGCCCCAAGTGCCTGACACCCACTCTGGAGAAGGTTTAGCTCTTGCTCCTTCCCACCTACCCAAGGCTAGTATGCACCCCAGTTCTGTCCTACTCTGAGGAGGGGCTGGGCTGGTATGAGACTGGGTGTTCAAGTGGCCACTGGCCCATGTCCAAGAGACCATAAAAGGGCACGACAAGCCTTGAGCTGGACTATCTATAAGGTTTAACTCCCCTCTCACTTTTCCAGATAGCCTTCCCATCCCAGCTCAGAATCACCTCCTCTCTGGAGCCTTCCTTGATTTCCCTGGCCACAGGGTTCCAGGCTTCTCTTTCTGTGCACATCCACACCCCATGTGGGCATTTCCACTTCCCAAGTCTGTCCCCTCGACCGGAGCTCCTCTGGCCCTCCTAGCTAAAGCACAGACCTAACACCATTGCATTCCAAATGCAATTCTGGGAACCATCCGTGTAGGACCACCACATTTCAGCATCTCCTAGCAATGTGCATGATAGCTGCCCAACAAAGGCTATGGACCTAAGTGTCTTTCCAGGAAGAAAGAAAAGGCTTTTGTTTTCTACCTTTGCGAAGCATTACTTGAAGCACTCATAGAATGTGCAGGGGAGAGAAAACCCAATGATGTGACCCAGGAAATGTCCCATTCCTTTGAAGGTGAGGGACAACATTTCTGCCCCCCCAACCCCTGGTCAACCCAGGGAAAAGCCAGAAGTAAAAGAACCAAGGAGAAGGGGAGTCAGATGGGCCAGGACAGAGACCCCACCAGCCACGAGGGTTAGGGACATGCAAAATCCTAAAGGAGGGGCACCTGGGGGTCAAGAACACCACAAAATTACCCCTGCTTCCAGTGCACTTGTTATTGATGGAAAGATGTGTGCAGGGGGACAGCGGAATCCCAACTGTAGTAGCAAAAAACGTGACCTTTACATCCAATCACAGTACTTTGCTTAAAAAATACATGCAAACACAAACCATGGGCCCACACCTGATCAGAAGGACTTCAGTTACCTCCCGGATATTGGAAATTCAAATTCATTACTCCTTTAAGTAACATTACTCCTTGTACCAGGAGCATTCATTTACACCATTATACTTCTCATGATCTGGTGGTGCAATGGCTTTTTCCAGGGCGAGTAGAGTATTATCATAGATCTAAAACTTAGGTTTTCTTACTAGATCCCACTTCTTCCTCAATCATCTCATTTCTCTCTTTTCCCAACGGGGGCCCACAGATCTTGTTCTCCACCTCCGAAGGGATGGGAAAATCTGAACAACCTCATTTTGTATGACCCATGAGCTAAGAATGGACTTTACATTTTTAAAAAGCTGTAAGCAAACAAAAAACCAACAAAGTTACAAGACAGGAGACCGTATATGACCCCGCAATGTCTAAAACATTTGCTCGCTTGCCCTTTACAAAAAACTTGGCCGATCTCTGATGCAGCATCTTGAATTTACACAAACAAAAAAGATGATCTCTGCTACAACACTTCAATTCACTTTTAACATATGGATGATGGAAAGCGCTTAATTATTCTTACATCCCCCAAATTTCTTGATATAAATGGCATGTATTATATAAGTCTGTAATCCTACATCCCAACAAATACCTCGGTTCCCGTTTGCTTTCAGTCATGCCAAATAAACCCATCGTCATCATCTTAGCTTTCGTATACGGTTGCGCGTGTACCTAATCCGAGCGCAACTTCTTCAGCTGTGTGACGATCCTGGTGCCCACAGGGGGCAAGGCAAGGTGAGCGGAGCCCCCTGACAAAATGCTGTCCTCGCCAGACGTGGGTCACGTTGTGGGTCATCTGAGTTATAGAAGCAGCATGTCCACAGCACAGATTCCCTGAGGGTGTGATCCATTCTTAGCCACTCCTTGTTCAAAGGTGGAAAATCAGGCTCCCAGTATATGAGACGGTATGACTTTTGCAAAATGTGCTGAACCTTGTGAGCGGCGGATCAATAGATAAAATGCGAAGCGTCCCTAATAAAATAATCAACTGAGACATGCCACCAGGTGTTTCATGAGGGTATAAACGCAGCGTCATCACCAGGAATCTTACTCTTGTATTTGTCAAGACCTTTCCAATTGCAATGACGGAACCCCAAATCAAACTGGCCAGACCAAGTATTTAACATTATTCAGGAACTATTGAATAATTGTTCTGAACTAATTGTTCAACACTGTTTTGGAAATACACGCTCCAGTAAAGCAAAATAAGAGATACGAACATGGGGAGGGATTTTTACCTGCAGATGATATTATATACCTAAGAGTATTACAAACTAATAAGACAAATTAGTAATATGACTAGATACGAGGTAATGTGCGAAAGCCAAAACTATACTGTAATGGCTAATAATAGTTCAAAATAGCAATGAGAAACAGCGTGTTCACAATAATTTCACAAATAATAGTATGCCTAGGAATATATTTTTAATAAGAACGTGGAAGACAGGGAGCCAGGGCGGTTCCGTCATTTAAGTGTCTACCCTGGCTCAAGTTAGGATACCAGAGTCCAGGGATCGAGCCCCGCATCAGGCTCCTTGCCCAGTGGGGAATCTGCTTCTCCCTCTGCCCCTCACCCCACTTTTGCTCTCTCACTCTTGCTCTTTCTCAAATAAAAAAATAAAATTTTAAAAGAGAAAGAAATTGAAAGACATATAAAGTAAAATGCAAAACTTTATTGACAGACATAAAGTAAGATCTGAATAAAGAGAAGTACTACATTCCTAAGTAGGAAAACTTCCAAGCAAAATGATGTCAATCTCTCTCAAATTAATAAAAGCATTTTATGTCATATAAGCAGAACATTATTATTGTATTTCTCTGTTTGCAACAAGAAAAACAATTCTGAATTTTATGAGAGAGCGACAAACAAGAATCACCAAGAAAATATAGAAAAATACTGAGTATGGGGCCTGCCTGAGCACATATGAAAACTTACTACAAAGCTAATACAATCAAAATACGATACTGGCCCGTGAGTAAATAAATAAATCGATATAACAAACCTGAGAGTTCAAAAGTAGAGCACTCAAAAGTAGTGTTCAAGAGAGGAAATAAATGTGAAATTTAAAATATGATGAGGACACATTTCAGTTCAACAGATAAAGAATGGATTGTTTTGTTAAATGATGTTGGCACAATGGACTATCCGTTTAGAAAAGTAATGAAGTCAGATCTTTACACCATGAAAAGTCTTCACTGTAAAAAATATAACTGTTAACACTGGAAGACTAAAAATACTAAGACATAGTGAGGAAAAAAACATTTATATATCTCAGGCTTGGAAAGACCTAAACAAGTTGAAATTCAGAAACCACTAGAAAAAAAAGTGAACAAGTTTGACTATCCAAAAATGAAAACCCTCTCTGACAAAAAGATGAAGAATAGCCAAGGAATGATTTACAGTTCCTAAAAAGTGTTAATATTAATATTCCTAACACTCAAGAGATTTACAGTCATTAGCTATGAGAAGACAAATAGCCCTAGAAAAATGATTAAAGAATCTGAATACATACTTCCCAGTAGTTGAAATCAAATGGCCAATCTATCTATGAAAATGGAAGCAGCTATTAGAATTTTTTTTTCAAAAAGCGTTTTAAAAGTTCGACAACATCTGAAGCTGGAGAGGGTATGGGAGCACTAGAGCACTCACATACTGTTGACCGAGTGTCAGATTGTTCAATCTTCTGAAAGCAATCTGTCGAATGTATTAAAATGCAATGTGTGTGTACCATTTGGCCCACCAACCCCCTGCTCCTAAGGACGTCCAGCCTACAGAGAGAAGAGCAAGAGTACGGAAATGTGGGAATGCAAAGAAATGATTTCAGAATGTTTGGTACAGTCTTGCTTATAAAGGCAACGGTGGGAAAAGCTTAAATATCTATCAGTATTGCTTAATTGAGTGAACTATGGTACATCCAAAGTAACGAATATTATGCAACTATTACAAAGAATGTGACACATTTGTAGGGATTGACTGTAAAGATGCTAATGATTTATTAGTAAGTGAAAAAAGCAAGGTAAAGAACAATATGTCCAATCCGTTACTAGCTTTTCTTGTAATAAAACAGGAGTTAGAATTTATATTGGATATATGCATGCATATATAAAATAATTTCAGAAAAATTGGAAAAGCAGCATACAAAACGGCTAAGGGCATTTTCCTATAAGCTATGGCATTAGATGAACAGAAACGAAGTGTCCTTTCTTACTGTATTTTCAGTAGTTTCCCAAGGGAGATATACAAAAGCAGCCTGGAAATTGATACAATTATATCACTTGTGTACATATGCGTATCAAAGAAAGCAGGTTTACAAAATTTGCTAATGCATGATTTGATGAATTGGCACAAAATAATTCATTCAACCAGGAACAATTTCCAAATGTGGTGAATGTAAATGACAAACTACAGTTCAGTAAGGAGAATTTTGCTGTGTTTTTGTTGTTGTTGTTTTGTATATTGTCCAAAGCCAGTTATTCTTACGATACGAAAGAAGAGGTGACTTACCTGTGGCAATGGCTTTCCCTCCGGCAGTTAATGCCTCCGATGAAGACCATGTTGGGCATCACAGGTCTGGATATTCGAAAACAAAGTCAGTTCTCAGCAAAAATCGGCTTTGGCTGAAGAGATCATCGGGGTGACAGTCGTTTGGAGAACCTCAGATGCAATTTCTGTAGCTCTTTTAAAAAATACCAACAAAATAAATGTTCCTCCAAGTGGAAAATGTGATTCCACACTCTCTCGCTGAAAGTCATGGCATCTGAGAATCTGAGAGATCAGGTACATAGGAAGGGGCACTGCGCATTGCGCCTTCTTAAACAAGAAATGAAAAAACTCCCTGGAGAGAAGCACAAATGGAGAAAAATTGGCTATAATGCCACACATATCAAGAGGATCCAGAAACACGAAAAAACTCAGCCTTATGTATTTATTTTTGTGTCGTTAAACAAACTGGTATTAAAGTCGAGAACTCATTACCATTGTTTGATTGAATTCTAATGTTTTGGTTTACGATTCGTAATGAAAGTCAGAGAAAGTCTTGAACCGATGATTATACTTGTCCAGAGTGTAGCTTGTGGAATAAGTTTTCAGTGTAAAATTGGAGGATTTTCCCAGGTGCCAACTCACCTCCGGCACTATTAAAACCACCTCATGGCCTCTGTGGACAAGTTCCTCCACAACCCGACATGGTAAACCAGTGGCTCCCATCCATGGGTACTACCAAGCTTCCTCTCGGCAAACCAGAAGTCAGCAGCAGACACACACAGAGAAGAGGAAAGCCGGTCAAAATTGCAGGAGCCATTTGGGAACTGCATCCCAGAGAATGCAGCTGCTTGGATTCTGAGCTGGTGTAATGTGGTCTGGGGAGGAAGTACAGACACAATCCCGCCCAGGAGAGGGTGTGTATTCACACATTCATTAAGAAAAAAAAAAACATTACCAGTGAAGCACTCTTCAGAACAATAATGAATGAGTGCATTTGCTGACACACATGCTTTATCGTTTTCCAGATAAGAATACCTTTTGATCATTGCCTTGTCAGAGATCGTGCACTGTATGCACCCAATGGTCATTTGGAAACAGAATATTGAGCAATGCTTTTGAGGGCTCAGAATGATAAAAAGGAAAGTAATGTCAATAAATGTGATATTTTCAATTTGTTCCAAGGACAATTTGGGTTTTATTCTCAGACTGCATAAGACGATTTTGCTCAAGAAGAGATTGGCATCCCAGTTTCCGAGGAAAGACCAAAGTCACTTACCACTACCTTCCTCATGGGCAGTGGAACTGTGACATCCCTGGCACCACTTGTTGCTCCATATCCAAACCCTCTGAGGCCTTCAAAACTAGAGTGACAATCCCACTTCCATGGACCATTCTAGGAATGTGATTGATGGAATGTGATGTCATCTATTTTAATTCACTTTCCCTAGATCCATCACATGCAGTGGGTGGTCACCTGTCCAATGCTTGCCAGAGCACTCTGCTAGGTGTCCTCTCTCTTTCCTCTCTGCTTCTGCATTCCTCTGTCTAGACCTCTCTGCTGCGGGATAGCCCCAATCTGCTACCCTACTTCAGGGATCTCTGTATCTTCTGCCACACCCTACCGAGCACTCATGGAGTCAGAGGATATATCTTCTCCATATTTGCACCCTCCTCCCACAGGACCCATGCTATGCCTCACGCAGAGAAAGCACACAAGGAATGTTAGTTGCATGGGACTCAATTGCACTGTAGATTCTCTAAACAATTTTCTGGGTGAGTTCAGTGGCATATGTCAGACAAGACCCTGAGAAACATTTAGTAGGAATTCTAGAGCCAATCTGGGGGCATAATCATTGGGAGGAGCCAACATGCTCCTTCTGAGATGCCCCAAATGTTATAAACATTTTCTTGATCACCATTTCGCTTGGTGACTGAGGGCACTTTCAGATGAATGTCTGAAAAATAACAATGGGGCAAATGATCTACCTTCCTGGCGCTTACTTCAGAATAGATATCAATAAAATAGAAAATAGAAGAACAATAGATACAATCAGTAAACCCAAAAGCTGGTTCTTTGAGAAGATGAATTAACCTGATGAAACTCTAACCTAACTGATCAGAAAAAAGAGAAAGAAAAAGAAATCAACAATATCAGGAATGAGAAAAGTGGCATCACTACAGTTTCCACAGATGTTCAAAGAAAAACCAGAGGCTGGAGTCTAAGATGGCAGAGGAGCTGGAGACCGTAATTTTGTCTAGTCCCAGGAATTCAGCTAGATAGTTATCAAATCATTCTGAAAAACTGCACACAACTGGAGATCGAGGAAAAGAATAACACCTCTACGAAGAGAAAAGCGACCAGTTTCTGCAAGTGTATATTTCTCGGGTCCTTATTACCATTTTTGTATTTTGTTCTGTCCTTCAGCTATTCTTCCCTGGACAGGATGACAAGCTGGAAAAACTCACCCCAAAACAGAGAACAAGAGGCAGGATGGACTGCCGGGGACCTAATAAATATGGACATTATTAAGACGTCAGAACGAGGGTTCAGAATAATGATTATAAAGACCCTAGCTGGACTTGAAAAGGCATAGAAGACACTAGAGAACCCTTTTCTGGAGAAATAAAAGAACTAAAATCTAACCAAGTCGAACTCAAAAATGCTATTAATGAGACGCAATCAAATGTGAGTCTCTTAACTACTAGATAAATGAGGCAGAAGAGAGAACTAGTGATATAGAAGAAATGATGGAGAATAACAGATATGAGAAAAGAGAGAGAAACAGTACGTAGCAGAACA
>NW_024423343.1:6730763-6763914 GCF_017311325.1 Ursus maritimus
ATCCGTCGCCGCCAGTCTTCCTCAGCAGCTTCAGAATTATAGTTCACGTTACTTTCTGACGTTTCTGCTTTTGTCGATCTTCTCATACCATAGATGAGAATCATATGATACGCTGCTTTTCCTGCCACCTGTTGTCTCTTCAGTGCGCCGCCCATGCCGTGGGGAATGCTTGAGAACTGCAAGCTTTTCGATAGCCGGGACCACGCACCAGCGCCCAGCTGAAGGGTGATTCGCGCTCCTTCATCTATTTATTGTGATTGAGCAGCGTTACTGGGGTGGTGGCGTGGCCTTCACGCTTCCGGTCTAGCATCAATGCTTGCTGCTTACTTATATACACGCTTATTGGGTTTATTTCAGGCATACAGAGGTTTGTACCATTAGAACATCACGTTATTTTTGACAGCATATTTTCTTATTGTTTTCGCATCTGTCATACACACCTGTCTTATTAGCCGTGTCACTACATCACCATCCTCATATTTGTTATTGAGCTGCGAGTTTTCAAATAGTGTTGGAACAATAGTCAGAACAATATTACAGCTCTGAATGATAAACAGCTAAGGCCAGTGACGCGTGCTATACCATGAAAGATGCCTGGTGGCATGTTCAGCTGATTATTTTATTAGGACGCACTGCACATTTACATTGCCGTCACCAAAGATGCAAAACAGCGCCAGGCGGCTGGGAGCTGATTTTCCACCTTGGTCAGCGAGGGTTAGCATCGATCACACCGCGCTGTGGACAGCGCTTATGGCCAGAGCTGACTCACAACGCCCATGCTGGCAGGACAAGAGCCAGGCTCGCCCAGCTAAGCCTCTCTGCAATGTCACATTGCCGAAAGAGTTGTGCCGATTAACGCGACAACGTTATGTTTCCAGCTAAGATGATTACCCACGGGTGTTTGGCATGACCGAAAAGCAACGTAGGATTACAGACTTATACACATGCTATATCGTTGGGATGCAAGAATATAGCGCTCATCATCCATACGCAGCAGCTGAGTTGGGGGAGAGAGTCATTCCTGTTTGTGTAAATTGATGCTGCATATAGGCCGTTTTCATGCGAGCAAATGTTGATTGCGGAATATATACGTGTCTTCCTGTTCAGGCTTTGCCGGTTTTTGTTTGCTTCACAGCTTTTTAAAAGTCGTGTCCATCTTTCATAACATAATAAATGAGGTTGTTCAGATTTCATCCTTGAGGGGATAAGATAGGGTGTCTCACAAAAAGAGAAATGAGACACTGAGGAAATAGTGGGATCTGCTTAGATCTATGATACACAGCCACCATCACATAGTGCATAATGGTGTTTCGCGCCAGCGAGTACGCCACAGCGAGTAATGAATTTCACGCTGGAGCGTGTCAGGTGTAATTACGGCTTGTGCTTACGTGTTTTTGCCAGCACTGTGATTGATGCGCGATCATGTTTGATCTCAGCCCTTCCGCACAATATCTTTTTCACCACTACCAGTGCATACCGGTATTCAGGTTTACCCAGGAAGGATGGTGTCTCAGCACCATTCGATTCTTCCGTCTTTATTTTTCCCTCGGGGATGGTGGCAGAAGGGTCACCTCAGAATGGGGACATCATATCATTGCTTTTCTACCGCGGGCTTATTCAGTTAAGGGGGAAGAGTACCTGTGATTAGAATTTATGGGGATGTAGGAGCGCGAGAGGAATTACAGCAACAGACACCTATTGCGAAGAAAACAGAAAGCTCTAACAAACAATTTATTCACACCAGTAACCAGAAAGAAAGAACAACCGAGTCCGTGTCAGTAAAGGAAGGACCAACAGATCAGAGTCAGGGGAGTCAGAAACTGTTTTTTTAACTAATGATACAAAGGACAGTTCAGATAGTTACACGAACAAAGATAAGAAATGGTGTAGATATTGCAGTGGATAACACAGAAAGTGGCAGAGAGACCCGCAGAGACTACGCTGAACATTACATACGACACGTTGGAGAAGAAATCGATGTCTCCTAGAGAAGAAAATTGTCACACTGATTACGAACAGAGTGTCTATACAAACCGTCGAGACTGAGTCATTAATCGCGTCTTCTACCAGGGGCGCGATTTGCTGATATTTTCCGATATCAGGTTCGATCTAGAGCAAGATTACATCGTACAAAGAACAAAACAAAAATAAAAATAAAACTTCTAACAAAACCGCCAGCTGAGAAAAATATCTCTGATCCTTCAAATTTTTCCGAAAAAATACAGAGAGATGCAAGAGGCCAGAACACCAAAGTTGCATAAAGCCAGACAAAAAGCACACATACAGGGACTGCAAGCCAGTATGCCTGATGACACAGAACAAATCATTTTTGCAGCCTGTACCACTGCACTTGGCCCACTCACCACAGGTGTTCATCTGCAGAAAGTCACAACGTTGCAGCAGCAGATTCAACTAGTGTTAGGCGATACGAATCGGGGCAGGAAAAGCCGTTAAAAACGACCGCGTAGCAGTTCGGTTGAAGTCGGCAGTATCTGGCGCGATCACCGGTACGCTCATAGACGCTGAACTCAGCTCAAGCGAGAAGGAGCAAACGCCTGGGCCGAGAAATTATTGCTCCCGGCGCGAGTTTCTGCAATTTTTCCCCTTCCTTCTTTCTTCATCTTTCCTTCTTTCCTTCCTTCCTTCCTTCCTTCCTTCCTTCTTCACCACTTTTCAAAAGATTTATTTATTTACTATTTATTTGCTTTATTTATTATTTGAGAGATATAGCGTTGCAGGAGAGGCAGATTTATGTGGAACACTAATGAAGGAATGAGGTCAGAGGGCACATGAGGAGGAACAGAAAGTTATTTGGTGCTGCACATGTAGGTGGTCGAGGAAGAACAGGATGCACATGGCGGTCGAGGGTGTCGCCAGCATTTAAAGGAGGAGAATCATCACGGCATCTTTACAAAGAAGCCTGGCTCCCGGGACACAATGCTGCAGTCCCGAGGCAGAGAAACAGTCATACCGACGTAGGATGAGCGGAGAGCGCAGAGTTGGTTAAAGACGGATGGGAAGCCACGCACAGCTGCAATGGGAGCAGGTTGACTTCCCGGCGTCGAGGGCCTCTGGGAATTTTCGGCTCTCCTTCAGCTTCGTGGGGACGGAGCGGGCTTAGTCAGGAGGAAGAGCCGAGATCGGCCTGGTCATCCGCGTTGGTGCCGCCACAGGTGCCTCAGCCGCCTGGGGCCTCCTCACCACTCACCAATGGCCTTCGAAGACACCCTGCAGCCGTTCTGGTCGCGGCCAGATCAGACAGAGTCGCCCGGTCAGCCCCGCATGGTGCAGGTCAGTCTCGGTCAGTCCCACCGGCCATGAATGGTGAGTGGTGAGCCGTGGGGAGAGTGATTAGTAGCCGCTGCACTGAAATAATAGGCAGATGGAATGCACAGCACAGCCCGGAAAGCCTGAAGAAGAAGATTATCATGGAGGAAACCAAGAAAGTTGTGTTTTATTGCCACTTGGTTCTTTAGAGCCAGTGAGGTAGGACTGAACTTCTCCACGTCGTGACAACAAACAAAGTGCCTCGGAAAGCCACCATCGTTTCATAAGAAAGAGCGACACAGATGTTGTTCACCTCCAGCGACGCCAGCGGTCTCGTTGTTGCCACCCGTCCCGACCCAGCTCGTCTGAACTGTGTCGCATTCATCGCCCGTCTTCTATATGAGCATTTCAGCCCTTATGTGAGCGATCTTAAAGCTGCAAGAGGAGACACAGAAGCCTGAAAACAAAGTTTATTATACACGAACCTAGAAGGTGCCAGCGCTGCTTAGAAGGGAGCCTGGGCCACCGACTTTTTCGCACATGGAATGGCAAGGTAGGGCAGGTAGATCTGTTCGAATATAGAATTGCCAGGTGTGGCTCGAGGCTGAACTCAGCCCCGATGACATACTTAGCGAATGGCAGCCGCGGTTTAAGATGTTCAAACGCCGAAGAAAAGAAAATAGCCAGCAAACGCTGTTCACCGCCAAACCACAAGTTCGCATGGCAGGTTCAGTCACTGCCAACAAATAGTCGTCGCACGCTACGCGTAGGGTTTTTTTCATGCATTTTGCTTGTTTTATTTATTTATTTATTTATTATATATAGAGTATGAGTGAGGGGTGGAGAAAGTGACCTCGCGCCGGCTCTTATCGATCGGGACCAGGCGCTTCAGCTCAATGTAGTTTATCGATGACATGGAAAGCACGCCTGGTGCTCGATTTCTGTTCTTCGATTCGTTCAGTCGCCTATTTAAAAATATTTTCCCAGCTGGTATTTATTTACAGCACTACCCTTCATCGTACATGCTGCACTTCCCAGTTCGCTTCCATATTTATTTATTTGTTTGGTTTATTTATTTACTATTCAAAAGATTTCTACTATTCTTTTACGAGCAGCTAGTTGAGGCGACAAAGAGAGACCCTCCCGCTGAGCATGGGAGTTTCGACTAAAGTTGTAGACACTGCAAGCTCATGACCCTGAGCAGAAATCGCTGACATCTGTGTTCTAGAACACAATGGATTTCTGAGTTGATCTGTATCCACTCGTAAGCTCGGCTGGTTCTAGAGGGCTAGGATAGCCTCCATTGAAGCCAGAGATAGCCAGCTGTGACAGTGCAGTATCTTTCTTTCAGCCCGGGATGCCTTTCGTGGTGCCTGGATCACTGTGCTGACAGAATCTTCAGAACACGGTAGACGCCGATTGAGTAAAGAGCCTGGTCACCACCACTGGCATGATGCAGATTATAGCAGGATGCTCTTTTACAGATGATTTATCGAACAGTTGTTACCTTCAGCCATGGATTATATTGTGGTTTCTTTGGTTTATTTATGGTGACAGCGCCTGGGCCACTGGGATAATTATCACATATAAAAGATTATATACCTTATATACATTTATATAATATTTAGTTACCATATATTTTCTTTTAAAAATTTCCTCTTTGTTTATTTGCTTATTATTATAAACAGTCAGTGGTAGCTGTCATTAGCTTGATGTAGTGTTTCATGATTCACAGTTGCAGTTATACTAGTATTCAGTCACTTCCAGACCTTCCAGCCTGCGCCTTCACATGAACACTAAGCTTGCACGGTGGTTACCGGTTCAGCCGACAACTCGTAGTCTCCCGGAAAGACAGTAGTTTTGCAGCCGCGTTCCCAGAATATATTCATTTCAGAACATTTTGAATACCGTTTTTCTTTTCCCTTCCGGAGATGATCCAATCGATTCATCTCTAACACACAAGGTTTATTTTCTTTCTGACAATCAGCAGACTCAGAGAATATCCATTATCTGCTTGCAATATAGTTGCGGCTGATATTTTTCTTTCTTTTTCGTTTAAATCGTAAGATGTCGCGTATTATTTGCCTCAGGGGCAGCGTGTTCGTTCAGTTGTATATCACCCAATCCAATATGCTGCTCATCAGCTGGTTCTTCACGCCATCACTGGTAGCCCCAGCCTTTCAATTTTCGAGTCTGCCCGGTGTCACTGCCCTTATTTTCAGCCGTCAGCCACGACTGTACCTGTTGTAGCAGGGGTGTCGTCCCCATTGTCAATGTATTATTAGCAATGTAGCTTGCTTTGTTATTACTGACATGACTATATTGTTCACAGCACATACTTAACAGCCAGATCATCTGTTGGACAGACCCTTTAACGATAAAACGCCATAGTCTTTGTTTGAACACTTTTCTGACGACGGTTACCGTGGTTCATCGTCACCACTCCGGGAGGTGACGTGATCCAGCCTGGGAGACACATATTGATGTGTCTGATCTTATCCACCCGATATCGTACCTGGAGCGGGCATTTAGCTCACGCCTGAGTAATATGAAAGATTATGACTCTGGTTATTGCATTGCCTGTGTGACATGGCACAGTCTTCTAAAACTTTCTGGTCTATGCTTCTGGGTTTGTGTCACTTCTACCCAGACAAATTATTTTGTTTCTCGTTTTTTCCAAAGCTACTGTCTTCGATGGACGCCGATGTTGGTTTCGCACACACTGTTGGTCGTCATTCCACGCTTAAACCAGCTTAGAGCATTCACCTAGCGCCGTTTTCAGGATTTTCTGTCTCCGAGATTGCTTATTGTAGGTCAGGTGTTGAGCTATTTTTTAGCTTTGATTGGCACACCACGAGCTGAAGTTCTCCACCATAATTGCTCACCTTCTGTTTTCCTTCTCCTTTCTTCTTCAGTATTCTGTTTCTTCATCATGGTCATTTCTTCAGCCTTTCCTCTCTTCGCAGTTGTTTATCTCTCTTTTCATATTTCTCCAGTTGGGGTTCTATACTACTGTTCATTTATCGCAGTAGTTACACTACATAATATGCCCACACGCGTTTGAGTTACTTGCCGATTTAGCTTATTCTCCAGAAAGGGCCTTCTTCAGTGCCATGCCTTTTCAGTTCACAGTCTTATAACACATTGAATTCGCTCGACGCCATCAAACGCCGCAGCCCAATCCCGCCTCTGTTCTTCGTTAGTGAGTTAGCTTGCCCACGATGTCAGAACAACAGGTGTCGGCACAGTGACCGGACGATCAGAAATGGACGCCACAGTGTTATTCTTTCCTTCTTATCTTCCAGCGCCAGAATGATTGATAATCGCCTGCCACTCGACTGACAAATTATACCAAGCCTTCCGCGCCCAGATCGTTTGAAGATCGTGGAAACTCATGTCACTACCTTGCTGATTTCTTTTCTTCATCATCTTTCTTCAGCAAATCACGATTGTACCTGTTACTATTTTCTGTTTATTGATACTATTCGAAGTGTTGCCCAGAAAGGCACAGACATCATTTCGAAAGCCAGTCACCGTTTACCGGTGACCGCCAGTGTCGCCTACCAACACAGCCAGCGACCATGTTGCTTCCTCCCAATATGCCCCAGATTGCTTGTAGTTCACTAAATGAAGCCAGCCTGCCCGATCGACCACCAGAAAACTGTATAGTATCGCGTAACGCACCACCGTGCGTTTTTCTTCTGGAGCACGAGCTGTCCGGTAATTACGTCGGGTAGGCGTGGCAAAGAGGATTACAGAACGCAGCAGCCAGCGTTAGAGACACCCAGCAGCAGTCTTCACATTGACAGGTGACCGAATTACGCACGTGATGGATCTAGAAAGAATTGTAATAGATGATATCACACTTCATCAATCATATCGGTCTGATGGAAGTGACTATTTGAAAGCGTTCAGTAGTGGATATGGAGCAACAAGTGGTGCCAGGCATACCCGCTACCACGCTCACAGGTTGCAGCGGTAAGTGATCAGGCGCCTTTCCGAAATTGGGACGTTGCTGCTGAGCAAAATTGCAGTTCGAGCACCAACTGTCCTTGAATAAATAGTCAGATTGAATATATTTTCTCGTTACGCCTGGCCCAAACATTGCGCAGCAGGCAAATCGCCGACGCAGTACGATCGTGCCAGTATTTATTCGGCAGCATGGGGTCAGCAACGCGACCACCATTATGCTTGCGGGTCGTTTTTTTCTGGTCGCACGTGTGACTTTCGATTTACAGACCACATTTACCAGCTCAGAATTCAGCATGCATTTGATGCAAAGTTTTCTTCCGTGTTTTCCTTTCAGAATGAACAAGACTTTCGTCGGCGCCGGTAAGGCTCACGACGGTCACGACAACATGCCTGCCGAGGAATAACGACAGAGCATGCGACACCGACGCGAGTTGGCACTGGAAATCCTTCGACCATTAACAATCGGTTTTCGGTACGAAAGCTCGTCCTCACGATTTTTTCGTCACTTTTTTACATTGCAAATGTTTAATCCATCATCAAAATTGCCTGACGCCGCATGGACTCTGATGCGCGTGGCTGACATAGCTCAGGCAGGTTAACATATTTGACAGTGCGCGCCCGCATTGGGTTTCATATAAACACTTGAAATACACATATATTTATACAGAATAGATGGTTAAATAACAAGTCGAAGCCTTTTTCCGTAAGAATACCAGCTTGGGATATACAAACAACAATAACAACACAGTAAACTTCATGAACTGTAGTTTCGCTTATATTCATTATTTCAGCCTTTGGTTGAACATTTGTGCCAATTATCAGCCCATGCATTGCTGTGTTTTTAGTCTCCGCTTTTGATATTTCGCATATTATAGTGATATAATTGTATAATAATTTCTGCCGCGTTAGTACTTCGGGAAACCACGAAAATACAATACTGCTTTCGTTCGCCCATCGTCACGTTTCATACCAGCCAGTCGCCAGGCGCGTTTTTCCACTTTTCGAAATTGTTTTAGCAGAGCGTACGCATAGCACTAATATAGCCAATTTGCTTTACATGCCAAAGTCAATCCCTACAATGTAACACATTTCTTGTATTGCCGTATAATATTGTGTTATTTTGATGTCATAGTTCGCCTCACTACAATACGATGATATTGCTCAGCAAGACAAATAAACATTTCGAACATTACCTCACGCACCTGCCGAAGGGACGCTGCCAGGGGTCAGTCGGCAGTCAATATATATTTTCCGATGACAGCCGCAGCAAATACCTGACATACCGTGAGGCTTAGCAAGCCTTCCTGATGCCTTCAAGCCACGTTGTCGGTCTTTGGTAACGCTTTTGAAAAAACTTAGAGCTGCTTCCATTTTCATACATTAACTACCGGGAAGTAGCGCACTGTGACGCCAATCATGTTAGGCTATTTACCATAGCTACGACCGTGTTCATGCCAGAAGACAGCTAACAACTGTAAATATTTTCGCCTTCGTTGTTCTTCGCTTCCAGTCAGAGAGCCCAGCCCACTTTTTTTTCGCGGTTTCGACAAGAGTTTATCGCCCAAGCTCGAGCGAGCGGCGTCACTGAGGTCTTGCCAGTGAAGACTATCATTTATTTTTACATTAGTCAACATCATTGTCAAAACAACCATCTGCGCTGACCAGCCTTAAATAATATTTATTTCTTCTGAACATCACTTGAGTGCTTTCGCTTTTTACTGTGTTTAAGAATGATTTCAGTTTATTTAGTCATTTAGTATAGTAGTTATTAGTGTTCATATAAATAGGTATCAGTGCTTTTCATATTGGTGACTTGTGCCACCGCTTCGTAGCCTAGATGCTTGTTAAACAGAGAAATGTTGTCAATAATGTTCTATACATAAATGCTTTGATTACTGAGGATGATTATTTGTTGAAGCTCTTTCTCACTTAGAATGTAATATTCTTCATTCAGATCTGTTCTCGATCAGCTTGCATTTTTACTTATATGAAATTGGCTTCTTTCTGTGTCTTTTTATTTGAGAAAGAGCGTTATGGCAGAGCAAAAAGAAACACTGGCAAGGACCTAATTGAGCGAAGGTGTTTTGTCGACTGAGTCCGCCTGGCCTCACCTCTCCACGTTTATTGTGTCAGGCTTAGGCATACATTTGTGAAATATTGTAACACGTTAGCCACACATTTTAATATTATTAACATTACAGCAGGTTTTGCTTCTCAAGACGCATTTGCCATTCTGTCTTTATTAGTTGTGGTCGTTTCCAGGTACATCACTGCAAAACGCATTCTCCTATTTGCGCTTATTGGTTAACACCAGTTCAGAACACATCAATGTTGATTTAATATTGCATTGAAAATAGTTATAAGATTTCCAGGACGCTTAATTATCATCGCCTCTGATAGCTGATTATTTATTAGGACGAGCCGTACATTTTACCTGTTGACGTAGCACAGCTCATGTCGTTCACATAGATGTAGCTCGGGAGCCACCTGAAAAGATGCAAGAATGGATCACACCTCAGCCATGCTGCTTATAGTGATCGTTATTTAGTCAGGTTTTGCGCCTGCTCCCCTCGTGGGCACGTGGACGTTACAATGCCGAGCAGGCGCCGGTATTACGTTGTCGTATACGGTGCCGATGACGATGTATGATGGCATGACGAGCAATGTATGTTTGTTGGGATGTAGATTGCGCACTTATATAATACATGCCATTATATCAGCAAATGGGGATGTAAGAATATTAGTTCATCAATTCATGTTGCGTAATTGGAGAGGTTGTTTGTGTAAATAGCGTATCAGACGCCGGTTTGTAAAGGGTGTTGTTGGGCATGAGATATTGTTTATATTGTCTCTGTGGTCTCGTTGTCGCTTGTTACGCCTTTAAAATATTTACAAGGAGGAGTGCAGTGGAGAACGTTGTTCGTGGCCCCTCGCGTTAAATGAGACATCGAGTAGTAGTGATCTGGTACAGTCCAAGTCATCTGCTGATTACATACTATGTAAATGAGTTTCTGGCGGTCATGATGTCCGGAGACCAGTCCTCTGATAGTGTGGTTTCGCTTGCATGTGCTTGCTGGCAGCTGGTGATTGACGCGTCTGCTTTTGTTGGTTACAGCAGATTCTTCTCTGCGTGGTCACCCCCATCAATAACAGCATTGAGTTGCTTGCAAGGACTCAGGTGCCCTTCACCACCATCTTCCGACACCTCTCTTCCTGTGCTCTCCACTTGGCTGCTGACCAGGTTGGGGCAGTAGGAAGACCAGCGGACATTTCAGCATGCTTTCCTTAGAGTGCATGTAGGCTGCCAAGAAACAGTGACCTTGTTTTCCAGGAAGAAAGAAAAGGCTTTGTTTTCTACCTTTGCAAGCATTACTTGAAGCACTCATAGAATGTGCAGGGAGAGAAAACCCAATGATGTACCCAGGAAATGTCCCATTCCTTTGAGGTGAGGGACAACATTTCTGCCCACCTTCCCAGGGAAAAGCCAGAAGTAAAAGAACAAGGAGAAGGGAGTCAGATGGGCCAGGACAGAGACCCCACCAGCCACAGGTTAGGGACATGCAAAATCCTAAAGAGAGGGGCACCTGGGGTCAAGAACACCACAAAATTACCCCTGCTTCCAGTGCACTTGTTATTGATGGAAAGATGTGTGCAGGGGGACAGCGGAATCCCAACTGTAGTAGCAAAAAACTGACTCTTTACATCCAATCACAGTACTTTGCTTAAAAATACATGCAAACACAAACCATGGGCCCACACCTGATCAGAAGGACTTCAGTTACCTCCGGATATTGGAAATTCAAATTCATTACTCCTTTAAGTAACATTACTCCTTGTACCAGGAGCATTCATTTACACCATTATACTTCTCATGATCTGGTGGTGCAATGGCTTTTCCAGGGAGTAGAGTATTATCATTAGATCTAAAACTTAGGTTTTCTTACTAGATCCCACTTCTTCCTCAATCATCTCATTTCTCTCTTTTCCTAATGGGGACTCACAAATCTTGTTCTCCACCTCCAAAGGGATGGGAAAATCTGAACAACCTCATTTTGTATGACCCATGAGCTAAGAATGGACTTTACATTTTTAAAAAGCTGTAAGCAAACAAACAAAAAACCAACAAAGTTACAAGACAGGAGACCGTATATGACCCCGCAATGTCTAAAACATTTGCTTGCTTGCCCTTTACAAAAAACTTGGCCGATCTCTGATGCAGCATCTTGAATTTACACAAACAAAAAAGATGATCTCTGCTACAACACTTCAATTCACTTTTAACATATGGATGATGGAAAGTGCTTAATTATTCTTACATCCCCCAAATTTCTTGATATAAATGGCATGTATTATATAAGTCTGTAATCCTACATCCCAACAAATACCTCGGTTCCCGTTTGCTTTCAGTCATGCCAAATAAACCCATCGTCATCATCTTAGCTTGACAGGTTGCGCGTGTACCTAATCCGAGCGCAACTTCTTCAGCTGTGTGACGATCCGGTGCCCCAGGGGCAAGGCAAGGTGAGGGAGCCCCTGACAAAATCTCTCCAGCGGTCACTTGTGGGTCATCTGAGTTATAGAAGCAGCATGTCCACAACACAGATTCCCTGAGGGTGTGATCCATTCTTAGCCACTCCTTGTTCAAAGGTGGAAAATCAGGCTCCCAGTATATGAGACGGTATGACTTTTGCAAAATGTGCTGAACCTTGTGAGCAGCCGGATCAATAGATAAAATGTACAGTACGTCCCTAATAAAATAATCAACTGAGACATGCCACCAGGTGTTTCATGAGGGTATAAACGCAGCGTCATCACCAGGAATCTTACTCTTGTATTTGTCAAGACCTTTCCAATTGCAATGACGGAACCCCAAATCAAATGGCCAGACCAAGTATTTAACATTATTCAGGAACTATTGAATAATTGTTCTGAACTAATTGTTCAACACTGTTTTGGAAATACACGCTCCAGTAAAGCAAAATAAGAGATACGAACATGGGGAGGGATTTTTACCTGCAGATGATATTATATACCTAAGAGTATTACAAACTAATAAGACAAATTAGTAATATGACTAGATACGAGGTAATGTGCGAAAGCCAAAACTATACTGTAATGGCTAATAATAGTTCAAAATAGCAATGAGAAACAACGTGTTCACAATAATTTCACAAATAATAGTATGCCTAGGAATATATTTTAATAAGAAACGTGGAAGACAGGGAGCCAGGGCGGTTCCGTCATTTAAGTGTCTACCTTCGCTCAGTTAGGATACCAGAGTCCAGGATCGAGCCCGCATCAGGCTCCTTGCCCAGTGGGGAATCTGCTTCTCCCTCTGCCCTCACCCCACTTTTGCTCTCTCACTCTTGCTCTTTCTCAAATAAAAAAATAAAATTTTAAAAGAGAAAGAAATTGAAAAGACATATAAAGTAAATGCAAAACTTTATTGACAGACATAAAGTAAGATCTGAATAAAGAGAAGTACTACATTCCTAAGTAGGAAAACTTCCAAGCAAAATGATGTCAATCTCTCTCAAATTAATAAAAGCATTTTATGTCATATAAGCAGAACATTATTATTGTATTTCTCTGTTTGCAACAAGAAAAAACAATTCTGAATTTTGTAAAGGAGAGCGAACAACAAGAATCACCAAGAAAATATAGAAAAATACTGAGTATGGGGCCTGCCTGAGCACATATGAAAACTTACTACAAAGCTAATACAATCAAAATACGATACTGGCCCGTGAGTAAATAAATAAATCGATATAACAAACCTGAGAGTTCAAAAGTAGAGCACTCAAAAGTAGTGTTCAAGAGAGGAAATAAATGTGAAATTTAAAATATGATGAGGACACATTTCAGTTCAACAGATAAAGAATGGATTGTTTTGTTAAATGATGTTGGCACAATGGACTATCCGTTTAGAAAAGTAATGAAGTCAGATCTTTACACCATGAAAAGTCTTCACTGTAAAAAATATAACTGTTAACACTGGAAGAACTAAAAATACTAAGACATAGTGAGGAAAAAAACATTTATATATCTCAGGCTTGGAAAGACCTAAACAAGTTGAAATTCAGAAACCACTAGAAAAAAAAGTGAACAAGTTTGACTATCCAAAAATGAAAACCCTCTCTGACAAAAGATGAAGAATAGCCAAGGAAGAAATATTTACAGTTCCTAAAAAGTGTTAATATTAATATTCCTAACACTCAAGAGATTTACAGTCATTAGCTATGAGAAGACAAATAGCCCTAGAAAAATGATTAAAGAATCTGAATACATACTTCCCAGTAGTTGAAATCAAATGGCCAATCTATCTATGAAAATGGAAGCAGCTATTAGAATTTTTTTTTCCAAAAGCGTTTTAAAAGTTCGACAACATCTGAAGCTGGAGAGGGTATGGGAGCACTAGAGCACTCACATACTGTTGACCGAGTGTCAGATTGTTCAATCTTCTGAAAGCAATCTGTCGAATGTATTAAAATGCAATGTGTGTGTACCATTTGGCCCACCAACCCCCTGCTCCTAAGGACGTCCAGCCTACAGAGAGAAGAGCAAGAGTACGGAAATGTGGGAATGCAAAGAAATGATTTCAGAATGTTTGGTACAGTCTTGCTTATAAAGGCAACGGTGGGAAAAGCTTAAATATCTATCAGTATTGCTTAATTGAGTGAACTATGGTACATCCAAAGTAACGAATATTATGCAACTATTACAAAGAATGTGACACATTTATAGAGATTGACTGTAAAGATGCTAATGATTTATTAGTAAGTGAAAAAAGCAAGGTAAAGAACAATATGTCCAATCCGTTACTAGCTTTTCTTGTAATAAAACAGGAGTTAGAATTTATATTGGATATATGCATGCATATATAAAATAATTTCAGAAAAATTGGAAAAGCAGCATACAAAACGGCTAAGGGCATTTTCCTATAAGCTATGGCATTAGATGAACAGAAACGAAGTGTCCTTTCTTACTGTATTTTCAGTAGTTTCCCAAGGGGAGTATTACAAAACGCAGCCTGGAAATTGTATACAATTATATCACTTGTGTACATATGCGTATCAAAGAAAGCAGGTTTACAAAATTTGCTAATGCATGATTTGATGAATTGGCACAAAATAATTCATTCAACCAGGAACAATTTCCAAATGTGGTGAATGTAAATGACAAACTACAGTTCAGTAAGGAGGGGGGAATTTTGCTGTGTTTTTGTTGTTGTTGTTTTTGTATATTGTCCAAAGCCAGTTATTCTTACGATACGAAAGAAGAGGTGACTTACCTGTGGCAATGGCTTTCCCTCCTGGCAGTTAATGCCTCCGATGAAGACCATGTTGGGCATCACAGGTCTGGGATATTCGAAAACAAAGTCAGTTCTCAGCAAAAAAATCGACGTTTGGCTGAAGAGATCATACGGGGTGACAGTCGTTTGGAGAACCTCAGATGCAATTTCTGTAGCTCTTTTAAAAAAATACCAACAAAATAAATGTTCCTCCAAGTGGAAAATGTGATTCCACACTCTCTCGCTGAAAGTCATGGCATCTGAGAATCCTGAGAGACCTCTAGGTACATAGGAAGGGGCACTGGGGCACTGTGCGCCTTCTTCAAGATAATGACAAAATACTCCCCTGGAGAAGACCACAGATGGGAGAGAAAAATATTTGGCTATAATTAAGCCACACATATCAAAAGGATCCAGAAACACGGCGTCAAAAGAACTCTGCCTTATGTATTCTATTAATTTTGTGTCGTTAAACAAATTCTTGCAATGTAAAAAAAAGTATTGAAAAAAGTCATGGGATGAACTCATTACCAGAGAAAGTAAATCTGTTTCCCGGTTGTTCCAATGAAAGTCAGAGAAAGTCTTGAACCGATGATTATACTTGTCCAGAGTGTAGCTTGTGGAATAAGTTTTCAGTGTAAAATTGGAGGATTTTCCCAGGTGCCAACTCACCTCCGGCACTATTAAAACCACCTCATGGCCTCTGTGGACAAGTTCCTCCACAACCGAACGCATGGTAAACCAGTGGCTCCCATCCATGGGTACCACCAGCAGCTTGCCTGCCTCGGCAAAGCCAGAAGTCAGCAGCAGACACACACAGAGAAGAGGAAAGCCGGTCAAAATTGCAGGAGCCATTTGGGAAACTGCATCCCAGAGCAATGCAGCTGCTTGGATTCTGAGCTGGTGTAATGTGGTCTGAGGAGGAAGTACAGGCACAAATCCCGCCCAGGAGAGGGTGTGTATTCACACATTCATTAAGAAAAAAAAAAACATTACCAGTGAAGCACTCTTCAGAACAATAATGAATGAGTCGCATTTGCTGACACACATGCTTGTACGTTTTCCAGATAAGAATACCTTTTGATCATTGCCTTGTCAGAGATCGTGCACTGTATCGCACCCAATGGTCATTTGGAAACAGAATATTAGGCAATGCTTTTGAGGGCTCAGAATGATAAAAAGGAAAGTAATGTCAATAAATGTGATATTTTGCAATTTGTTCCAAGGACAATTTGGGTTTTATTCTCAGACTGCATAAGACGATTTTGCTCAGAAAGAGATTGGCATCCCAGTTTCCGAGGAAAGACCTGAAGTCACTTACCACTACCTTCCTCATGGGCAGTGGAACTGTGACATGCCTGGCACTGCCACTTGTTGCTCCATATCCAAACCCTCTGAGGCCTTCAAAATGCTAAGAGTGACAATCCCACTTCCATGGACCATTCTAGGAATGTGATTGATGGAATGTGATGTCATCTATTTTAATTCACTTTCCCTAGATCCATCACATGCAGTGGGTGGTCACCTGTCCAATGCTTGCCAGAAGACCTCTGCTAGGTGTCCTCTCTCTTTCCTCTCTGCTTCTGCATTCCTCTGTCTAGACCTCTCTGCTGCGGGATAGCCCCAATCAGACTGCTACCCTACTTCAGGGATCTCTGTATCTGTCTGCCACACCCTACCGAGCACTCATGGAGGTCAGAGGATATATCTTCTCCATATTTGCACCCTCCTCCCACAGGACCCATGCTATGCCTCACGCAGAGAAAGCACACAAGGAATGTTAGTTGCATGGGACTCAATTGCACTGTGCAAGTTCTCTAAACAATTTTCTGGGTGAGTTCAGTGGCATATGTCAGACAAGACCCTGAGAAACATTTAGTGAGGAATTCTAGAGCCAATCTGGGGGCATAATCATTGGGAGGAGCCAACATGGCTCCTTCTGAGATGCCCCAAATGTTAGTAAACATTTTCTTAGTCACCATTTCGCTTGGTGACTGAGGCACTTTCAGATGAATGTCTGAAAAATAACAATGGGGCAAATGATCTACCTTCCTGGAACGCTTACTTCAGAATAGATATCAATAAAATAGAAAATAGAAGAACAATAGATACAATCAGTAAACCCAAAAGCTGGTTCTTTGAGAAGATGAATTAACCTGATGAAACTCTAACCTAACTGATCAGAAAAAAGAGAAAGAAAAAGAAATCAACAATATCAGGAATGAGAAAAGTGGCATCACTACAGTTTCCACAGATGTTCAAAGAAAAACCAGAGGCTGGAGTCTAAGATGGCAGAGGAGCTGGAGACCGTAATTTTGTCTAGTCCCAGGAATTCAGCTAGATAGTTATCAAATCATTCTGAAAAACTGCAAACTCAACTGGAGATCGAGGAAAAGAATAACTGCAACTCTACGAAGAGAAAAGCGACCAGTTTCTGCAAGTGTATATTTCTCGGGGGTCCTTATTACCATTTTTGTATTTTGTTCTGTCCTTCAGCTATTCTTCCCTGGACAGGATGACAAGCTGGAAAAACTCACCCCAAAACAGAGAACAAGAGGCAGGATGGACTGCCGGGGACCTAATAAATATGGACATTATTAAGACGTCAGAACGAGGGTTCAGAATAATGATTATAAAGACCCTAGCTGGACTTGAAAAAGGCATAGAAGACACTAGAGAACCCTTTTCTGGAGAAATAAAAGAACTAAAATCTAACCAAGTCGAACTCAAAAATGCTATTAATGAGACGCAATCAAATGTGGAGTCTCTTAACTACTACGATAAATGAGGCAGAAGAGAGAACTAGTGATATAGAAGACCAAATGATGGAGAATAACAGATATGAGAAAAAGAGAGATAAACAACTACTGCATCACGAGGGGAGAATTTGAGAGATAAGTGATACCTTAAACAGAGCAATATTAGAATACTAGGGATCTCAGAAGAAGAGGAAAGGGAGAGAGAGACAGAAGGTATATTGGAGCAAATTATAGTGGAGAACTTCCCTAATCTGGGCAAGGAAACAAGACACAGGGTATCAGTTTGGACAACACCCCTACCCCGCGAAAGGGAACAAGGCACAAAGAACTTCCCTCAAAATCAATAAAAATAGCTCAACACCCTGACCTACAATAATGAAACTTCCAAATCTCGGAGACAAAGAGAAAATCCTGAAAGCAGCTCGGGGATAAGAGTCTCTAAGCTACAAGGACAGAAACATTAGATTGGCAGCAGACCTATCCACGGAGACCTGGCAGGCCAGAAAGGACCGGCATGGTATATTCAGGGCACTAAATGAGAAAAATATGCAGCCAAGAATACTTTATCCAGCTAGCATGGCATTCAAAATAGAAGGACTGATAAAAAGCTTCCAGGAAAAACAGAAACAAAATGAATTTGTAATCACCAAGTCAGCCCTACAAGAAATATTAAAAGGGGTCTTCTGAGCACAGAGAGAGCCCAGAAGTTACATAGACCAGAAAGGGACAGAGACAATATACAGCAATAGTCACCTTACAGGCAATACAATAGCACCAAATTCATATCTTTCCATAGTTACTCCAAATGTAAATGGGCTAAATGCCCCACTCAAAGACACAGGGTATCAGATTGGATAAAAATCAAGACCCATCAATATGCTGTCTCCAAGAGACTCGTTTTAGACCCAAAGTCACCTCCAGATTGAAAGTGAGGGCGTGGAAAACCATTTATCATGCTAATGGACATCAAGAGAAAGCTGGGGTGGCCATCCTTACATCAGAAAAATTAGATTTTAAACCAAAGACTGTAATAAGAGATGAGGAAGGACACTATATCATAATTAAAGGGTCTATCCAACAAGATGATCTAACAATTGTAAGTATGTATGCCCCTAACATGGGAGCAGCCAATTAAGTAATCCAATTAATAACAAAACCAAAGAAACACATTGCTAATAATACAGTAGTAGTAGGGGACTTTAACACCCCCCTCACTGCAATAGACAGATCATTGAAGCAGAAGATCAACAAGGAAATAAGGGCTTTGAATGACACACCGGACCAGAAGGACTCCACAGAGGAATAGGGTAACCAGGTGATGGACATTGGGGAGTGTATGTGTTGTAATGAGCAACATATTATTGGATTGGGTGTTATATACAACTGAACAATAACAGACCTGTACCCCTGAGACAAATAATACACGACATGCTATTTAATTGAATTTAAACTTAAAAAAAGAAAAAAAGAAAGAAAGAATATCAAGAACAAATTTACACCAATATATTCTACAACTTAGATGAAATGGACAAATTTCTCACAAGATGCAAACTACTAGAGTTGAATCAAGAAGAAAGAAATAAAAATAACTTGTGTGTTTTAGGATGAATTACGTTTGAATTCAAACTCTCCCGCAAAGAAAACTTCAGGCCCAATGGCTTCACTGAGAAAATCTACCAAACACTGGAGGAAGGAAAAGAAAAACAATTATTTTTCCAAAATATATTCTGAAATGAGGAAAGATATATTCTAGAGACAGATGCACAGAGAACTTCCTAATCTTTCCAGGAGACCACAGAGTTGGTCAATGAGACCAGTATTACCACATACCAAAACTAGATGACATCATAAGAAAGGAAAACCGTATAGACCGGAAGGGGGATGGATGAGGTAACCGGGTGTTGGGTATTAAGGAGGTCACGGGTGGTGATGAACACTGGGTGTTATATGCAACTAATGAATCCTTGAACACTACATCAAAAACTAATGATGTACCATATGCTGGCTAATTGAACATAGTAATAAATAAATAAATATAAAAGAATTTTTTAAAAAAGAAAAATGTATAGAGCAATACCCCTCATAAGTATAATGCAAAAATTCTAAACAGAATTTAACAAATCAAATTATATAAATGTATATAAAAGACATATAATAATACTATATGAAATGATAGTGGGACTTATCCCAGGAATACAAGGCAGTTTTAACATTAGAAAATCAATCAAGATAATTCACCATATAAATAAACCAAAAAAGTACAACCATATAATCATCTCCATAGGCACAGAAAAGGTATTCGAAAAAATCCAACAACTGTTCCTGATAAAAAATCATCACAAAACTAGGACAAGAAGGGAAGGTTCTCTACTTAATAAAGAGCATCCACGAAAAACCCATAATTAACATCATACTTAGTGGTGAATGACTGAATGCTTTACTCCTAATCAGATACAAGCCAAGGATGACTGTCTTACCACTTCCATTCTACATTGTTCTGGAGATTCTATCCAACACAGTCGGTCAAGACACAGAAAAGGCATCCAGACTGGAAAGAAAAGGTCTCACTGCCTTATTCACAGACAACAGGATCATCTCTGAAGAAATTCCAATGGAATCTACAAAATATCCTAGAACCAATAAGTAAGTTCGGCACAGTTGCAGGATACAAGATCAACACTCAAAAATCCATTGTGATTTAGGGCACCTGGGTGGCTCAGCTGGTTAAGCGGCCAGCTCTTGATTTCTGCTCAAGTCATGACCTCAGTGTCCTGGGATCTAGCCCCTAGTCAGGCTCCATGCTCAGCGGGAAGTTGGCTTCAGGATTTTCTCTCTTCCTCTGTCCTTCCCTCCAACCCCTGCTTGCTCATGCTCTCTCTCTGTCTCTCTCTAAAATAAAGAAATAAATAAAATCTTACAGATAAATAAATAAATAAATAAATAAATAAATAAATAAATAAAAATACGGAAGGAGAATCCACAGACTGGGAGAAAATATTTGTACAGCATATACCTGATAGAGGTATATGCTGTACAAATAAAGAAACTCTCTAATAGGGAAAAATATTTTTTTAAATAGGCAAAGACTTGAACAGACATTTCATCAGAAGATATACAGAAGGGAATCAGGCACAGGAAAACGTGCTCCATGTCATCAGTCATTGGAGAATTTAAAACTACAATTGAATGGGGCGCCTGGGTGGCTCAGTCAGTTACGTGTCCGCCTTAGCTGAGGCCATGACCCTGAAGATCTAGGACCAGGCCCTTGGGGGGGGGGGTGTCCTGCTCAGCAGGGAGTCTGCTTCTCCCTCTACCCCTCACCCCACTCATGCTCTCTCCCTCTCTCTCAAATAAATAAATAAATAAATAAATAAATAAAAATACGGAAGGAGAATCCACAGACTGGGAGAAAATATTTGTACAGCATATACCTGATAGAGGTATATGCTGTACAAATAAAGAAACTCTCTAATAGGGAAAAATATTTTTTTAAATAGGCAAAGACTTGAACAGACATTTCATCAGAAGATATACAGAAGGGACTACTCCGGCAGCCCAAGGCTCTGCATTCCTAGGTATTTATCCACGAGACAAGAAAGCATAGCATAAGAACTGCTTGTATTTTTCATTTTCTTGTGACGTTTGGACATCTTAAAAACCCTTCTGGCTGGGGAGACTACACTCACTCCTTCCTAGCCCTAATTCTTAGAGCTAGCAAAGGGCCCAGTCCAGGGCATGCCTTCGATATGCAAACTAACCATTCCAGCGCCCTAGGAGACACTATTCCTCTGCCTTAATCATCCCAGGGCTAGGGACCAGGCAACCAGGCCACACCCCTATAGCTTAGAGCCTACCAAAATTATTCAGACTAGCCGGTTCTAACCTCTTTGCCTGCCCTGCCTTGCCATTCCATGAAAACACTGAAAAAGTCAGTGGCCCAGGCCCTCCCCTGGCCTTGCTGCTTCTGCCTCCTGACCAAGCCTGGCGCTTCCTCCACGTAGCCTTGCTTGGCACGCCCTTTCTCTAGGACTTACGTGTATAATAAACTTTGTTTTCCGGAGCCTCTCCTGTGTCTCCTCTTATGGCTGCACCTAAGGGACCATCACATAAAAGGACACAGAATGCTTCCATATAGAAATTGGAGCCGAATGAGAGGCTTGAAATCACGACCCTGAGTTCAAGACCTGAGCTGAGATCAAGAGTTGGGTGCTTAACCAACTGAGCCACCCAGGTGCCCCTGAAAGGATTACCTTTCAAAGCATCCTTTGCAACTACTTAAACCATTAGTGAAAAAAGATTTTAGCTGACTACTTGAAAACAAGTACAGGGCTTTGTACCCCCATCTATCACTTGGACCTCCAGCCAACACACCCACTCTTCAACCCACCCTGGAGGCAGCCTGTTCCATCTGTAGGCATCCCAGACGTTGGGGAAGCTCTTTCTTATAAAAGCAATGCGACAACTGCTCCCAGGTACTGATTTATTTATCCTGACAGTAAAGGATGGACTCGAACGGCGTTCAGATCCTACCTCACTGGCTTCTAAAATTAAGTGTATCTGAAACACAACTCTTGGTTTCCCTCCATGAGCTCTTCCTTCTCTTCCAGGCTTTCCGGATGGTAACGGCATTTCCATCTACCTAGTATTTCAGGTCACAGCGCGTACAAGGCATCACTCTCCCACAGCCTCACCACTCACCATTCAGCGTTCAAGCGGACAAGTGAAGCCATACAGTCAAAGATACATACAGTCAAAGGACTTGTTACAGGATTTGACCTACACTATCTGGGAGCTGACCGAACGACTTCTGTCAACAGTCTGACGCTGGAGCTTAAGGACAGCAGGGTGAGTCTTCAGAAAGTGTGGGTGGGTGTGGAGTGGGGGAGCAAGGACGAGCTGGGGCCCACGAGGACGAGCTGAAACCCAGGAGAAAGGACTCGAACCCTGCAGTGTGCTCGGGCCTCCAACCTTGAGGATGTGGGTGTCCTCCGGGAGAAGCTGGCGCTCTTCCTCACAGAGCTAAACACATCCGTCCCCCCTGTGGGAAAAGCTGAAGGAGGAGCCAGGGAAGGGAATTCCAGGAAATGATATCCAGCCTCGTCTACCTGACATATTACACAGCCACCGCACAACCCATGCCCACGTCCTGTCCTAGTTCCAGAATAGCTCTCCAATCTGCCCTTGCACACTCCACCTCCACTGACCCCAATCCACCACCACGTCCTGCTTGGATGCCAGGAGTAACCTCCTAACTGAATTTCCTGCCGTCGTTCTTGCTCTGTAGAGAGAAGCCAGAGGGGTCTTTCCAAACATAAATCACTCTGCTATGTCTTCATAACACCATTGCATACTTCCCATTGCACTTAGAAAATGCGCCAACTTATCTCGGCCAAAATCTCCTGCGTGAGTCCAGCTCCCATCCATCTTTTTAACCAACTCTGCTTGCTCCCTCCACTCAGCCTCCTTCCTGCATCCGGAACATGACAATTTCCTTGTCACCTCAGGACCTTAGCATTGGCTGTCCCCTCGGCCTGGAGTGGTCTTTCCTGGGCTCTTCATGTGCCGTCTCATTTGTTAGTTCTCCTCCAACAAGTCTGCCTTGAGGGTGACATCAGAAACAGCCCCACCCTCATCCCGGCCACTTACTCTGTCACATCCCTCTATTCTTTCCCTCGAGCCACTTATCACTGTGTACAGCTACCAAATAGCTTTTCCTTCGTTTCCTCCACTAGAAAGTGAGCTGCCGGGGCCCCTGGTGACTCAGTTGGTTCAACGCCTGACTCCTGATTTCAGCTCCGGTCGTGGTCTCAGCCCCACATAAGTCTCTGCACTCGGCGGGGAGTCTGTTTGTCCCTCTCCCTCTGCTCCTGCCCCCTTCTCTCTCTCTCTCTCTCTCAAATAAATAAATAAATAAATAAATAAATAAATAAATAAAATCTTTTTTTTTTAAAAAAGAAAGTGAGCTCCATGAAATTAGGCACCTCAATATATCAATCTTACTCATATTATATCTTAGACATCTAGCCCTGTGTCTGCCACTTGCTAGATGCTCTGAAATACAGTTGATGCTTACCAAATATTCATTCAAGAATGAGTAAGGGAAGGAAGGAAGGAAGGAAGGAAGGAAGGAAGGAAGGAAGAAGTACAAAGCAGCTCACCTCTCCTTGCCAGGGCACTACTGAACCTCAGCCCAGGCGACTGCTCCAGCTCGTCTCCAGGTCTTCTCACCTTACAGAGCAGGTTCAACGTCACCTGCTCAGGCATCTGGCCTCTGGTGATCCACGCCGTGGTCACTGCCCGGCCTCAACCAGGGCTGCTGCACCCATTTCAGAGACATCGCAGCCTCCATGCCAGCAGTCCCGTTTTTAACAGAAAGCTTTCCCTGCTTGAGTTCTTTTGCTCTAGCTCTTCTTTCTTCCAGCACTAGTTGAAATCCTATACAAATCTGCAAGAACAACTGTTCTTGACTCTGCAGATGGACTGCCTGTGAATGCCCCCGAGACCAATGAGGACCCAGGAATACTGCAGTGGGAAGGGTTTACAGACTTCTCTGAATCTTCTAAAAATGATTTTTGTTGAGGAATTTTGCATCTGTAGTCATCAGGCATACTGGCTTGCAATTTTTTTTTCTTGTAGTATGCTTTTGTCTGGCTTTTGTATCTGGCTTTGGTATTTGATTCTGGCCTCTTAAAATGGGTTTGGACATGTTCCTTCCTCCTGTATTTTTCGGAAGAGTTTGAGAAGGATCAGAATTAATTATTCTTTCAATATTTGGTAGAATTTTCAGTGAAACCATTTAGCCTTGGGTTTTTCTTTGTAAGGAGATTTTTTTCCTTTTTTTTGAGTAGGTCCCATGCCCAGCATGAAGCCCAACACTGGGCTGGAATTTACCCTGAGATCAAAACCTGAGCTTAGATCAAGAGTCGGATGCCCAATAAACTGAGCCATCCAGGTGCCCCTGTTAGGAGATTTTGGATTAACAATTCAGTCTCCTTACTCATTATTGGTTTGTTTAGATTTTCTATTTCTTCGTAATCCAGGCATGGCAGGTTTTACAGTCCTAGGAATTTATCCATTTGTCTAGGTTGTCCAATGTATTGGTATGTACTTGTTCATAGTAGTCTCTTATGGTCCTCTCTATTTCTATGATATCCATTGCAATATCTCCTCTTTTATTTCTTATTCTGTTCATTTGACCCTTCTCTGTTTTTTTTTCTTAGTCCAACTGAAAGTTATCAATTTTGTTTATCTTAAAAAAAAAAAAAAAAAACAGCCACTCTAGTTTCATTGATTGTTTTCATTGCCTCTCTAGTCTCTGTTTCCCCTATTTCTGGTCTGACTTGTTATTTCCTTCCTTCTACTAATTTTGGGCTCAGTTTGTTCTTTTTCTAGTTCCTTGAGGTGTAAGTTAAATTGTTTAATTAAGAACGTGTTATATGCATTGCATCAAAAACTGAGGATGTACTGTATGGTGACTAATATAACAAAATAAAAATTATTTTAAAAAAAAGAACTTTCTTATTTCTTAATGTGGGTGTATATTGCTATGAACTTCCCTCTCAGGACAACTTTACATTTAGGCAGTTTGCATTTCCATTCTCATTTGTCTCTGATACTTTTTTAAAAAAGTCTTATTTATTTACTTTAGAGAAAGAGAGAATGGGGGAGGGGAAGAGGGAGAAAGAGAATCTCAAGCAGACTCCAGGCCCAGTGCAGAGCCTGATATGGGGCTCAGTCTCACAGCCCTGAGACCATGACCTGAGCCAAAATGAAGAGTTGGGCACTTAACTGACTGAGCCACCCAAGTGCCCCTCTCTGACACTTTTTTATTTCTCTTTTTATTTCTTCTTTGTCCATACAATTGTTCAGGAGCATTTTGTTTAATCTCTACACATTTGTGAATTTTCTGGTTTCGCTCCTGTTCTTGAATTCTAGATTCATACCACTGAGGTCAGAAAAGATTCTTGGCATGATTTCAATCTTCTTACACTTGCCAAGGCTTGTTTTATGGTCTGAATTATTGGAGTTGTGTGCTGCTGTCTATTTCTCCCTTCGGAAATGTCAATATCTCCTTTTATATTTCCTAATGTTGAGTATACATGTATTTACAATTGTCATATCCTCTTGATGAACTGAACCCTTTACCATTATATAATGACCTTTTCATATCTTGTTATAGTTCTTGGCTTACAGTCCATCTTGTCTGATATAAGTATAGCTACCCATGCTCTCTTTGGGCTGCTATCTTGTTCATCCCTTCACTTTCCATCTATATGTGTCCTTAAGTAGAAGAGAATCTCTTATAGGCACCATATAGTTAGGTCTTATTTTTATATCCATTCAGCTACTCTATGTCTTTCGATTAAAGATTTAGTCCATTTACATTTAAGATTTTATTGATAGGTAAGAGCTTACTGTTGCTACTTTTTAATAGTTTTCTAAGTGTTTTGTAAATCCATTGTTCCTTCCTTCCTCTCTTGCTGTCTTCTTTTGTGATTTGCTGATGTTCTGCTTTGAGTCCGTTCTCTTTATATTTTGTATATGTATTATAGCAAACCAAATTCAACAGCACATTAAAAGGATCATATACCGTGATTGGGGCGCCTGGCTGGCTCAGTTGGTAGAGCATGAGACTCTCAATCTCAGAGTTGTGAGTTCAAGCCCCACATTGGGTGTAAAGCTTACTTAATTTAAAAAAAAGTTTAAAAGGATCATATACCTGGGTGCCTGGGTGGCACAGTCAGTTGGGCATCTGACTCTTGGCTTTGAGGCAGGTCATGATTTCAGGGTCATAAGATCAAGCCCCACATCAGGCTCTGTGCTCGGCACAGAGTCTGCTTAAGACTTTCTTTCCCTCTTCCTTTGCCCCTCTCCTGCTCTCTCTCTCTCTCAAATAAATAAATAAATAAATAAATCTTTTTCAAAAAAGAATAACATACCATGATCAAGAGGGATTTATCTCTGGAGTGTAAGGAATGTTCAACATTTACAAATCAATAAATGTAACACATTAACAAAATGAAGACTAAAAATCATATGATTATCTCCATAGATGCAGTAAAAGCATTGGACAAAATTCAATATTCCCTTGGTAAAAACTCTCAACAAATTCAGTATAGAAGGAATGTACCTCAACATGATAAAGGTCATATATGACAAATCCACAGCTAACTTCATACTTAACGATGAAAGACTGAAAGTTTTCACTCTAAGATCAGAAACAAGGGAAAGGGACCCACTCTCACCACTTCCATTCAACATAATAGTGCAAGTCCTAGCCAGGTCAATTAGGGAGGAAAAAGAAATAAAAAGCATTCAAATCTGAAAATAAGAAGGAAAATTATCTCTATTTGCAGATTACATGATCTTACATGTAGCAAATGCAAAGATTCCACCAAAAAGCTATTAGAACTGGTAAACGAATTCAGTAAATTTGCAGGATAAAAAATCAATATGCAAAAATCATTTGTGTTTCTATATACTAACAATGAAGTGTCCAAAAAAGTTGAGAAAACCATTCCATTTACGTAGCATCAAAAGGAAAAGTAGAATATTTAAGAATAAATTTAACCAGAAGGGGGTGTGAAAGATCTGTACACCAAAAACTATAAGACATTGATGAAAGAATTTGAAGAAGACACAAATAAATAGAAAAATATGCAGTGTTCACAGAGCGTAAAAAGTCTTGTTATTAAGATGTTCAGACTACCTAAAGTGATCTACAGATCCAATGCAATCTCTATCAAAATTCTAGTAGCACTGTTTCACAGAAATAGAAGTAACAATTCTAAAATTTTCATAGAACCACAGAAGACCCCCAATAGCTAAAGCAACCTTGAACAAAAAGAACAAAGCTGGAGGCATCACACTTCATGACTTCAAACTATATTACAAAGTGATAGTAATCAAAACAATATGGTACTGGCATAAAAACAGACACATAGATCAGTGAAAACGAAAAGAAACTTCAGAAATAAATCCATGCATATATGACCAGCTAATTTTCAACAAAGCTGCCAAGAATACACAATGGGGAAAGGATAGTCTCTTCAATAAATGGTGTTGGGAAAATTAGATATCTACACTCAAAAAAAAGGTGGGGGGAGAAAAAGAAAGAAAAAGAAATTAGACCCTTATCTTACACCATACACGAAAATCAACTCAAAACAGATTAAAGATTGAAAAGTAAGTCCTGCAAGTAAAACTCCTAGAAGAAACAAGGGGAAACTTCTGAACATTCGTCTTGGCAATAATTTTTCGGATTTGACACTGAAAGGAAAGGCAACAAAAGCAAAATTAAACAAGTAGTTTACATCAAACTAAAAAGGTTTTGCACAGCAAAAGAAACAATCAACAAAATAAAAAGGCAACTTAGGGAATAAAAGAAAATATATGCAAACTATAAATCTGACAGAGTAATATCCAAAATACCTAAGGGACTCTTACATTAAAAAATAAATAAAAATTTTAAATGGACATAGGACCTAAATAGACAGTTTTCCAAAGAAGAATTACAAATGGCCAATAGGTACATGACAAGATGCTCAACATCGCTAATTATAAGGGAAATGAAAATCAAAACAAAAATCAGATATCACTTCACAGCTCTTAGGAGGTATTATCACTAAGTCAAAATATAACAAGTATTGGATGCAGAAAAAAGTGAACCTTTGTACGCTGTTGGTGGGAATATAAATTGTTACAGCCATTAAAGAACATAGTATGGAAGCTCCTCAAAAAATTAAAAATGGATGTACCATATGCCAACAATCCCACTTCTGGGTATACACCTAAAGGAAATGAAACCAGGATCTTGAAAATGTATCTTCACTCCCATGTCATTGTAGTATTATTCTCACTAGCCAAGATATGAAAACAACCTAAACATTCATCGATGGATGAAGGGAAAAGATGTGGTGTATATATACATATATGTATATATGTATATATACGTATATATGTGTATGTGTGTATATATGTATATATATGTATATATATATACAATGAAATATTATTCAACTATAAAAAAGAAGGAGATCCTGCCATTTGCAACGTGGATGGACCTGGAGGACACTGTGCTAAGTGAAATAAGCCAGATATAGAAAGACAAATATTGCCTGATCTTACTGATATATGGAATATATATACAAACATTCCCTGAATGAACGATGGTTCAACTTAACGATTTTTTTTACTATATGATGGTGTGAAATGATATGCCTCCAGCAGAAACCTTACTTTCAAGTTTGAATTTGGATCTTTTCCAAGGCTAGCAAAATGTAGTATAATCCTTTCTTCTGATGCTGGGTAGAGGCAGTGAGCCACAGCTCCCAGCCAGCCCCATGAATACAAGGATAAACAACCAATACACTGATAACCTTTCTGCATCCATATAAGCACTCTGTTTTTCACTTTCAGTACAGTATTCGATAAATCACATGAGATATTCAACACTTTATTATAAAATAGCCTGTGTCAGACGATTTTACCCAACCGCAGGCTAATTGGAGAGTTTCTGAGCACATTTAAGTTGGGTTAGGCTAACCTATGATGTTCGGTATAGGTGTATTAAATACATTTTTGACTTTTACTATTTATCAGGACATAACCCCATTGTAAGTTGAGGAAGATCTGTATTTTTTAAAGAACTCGTAGTAACAAAAATAATGGTTATGGTAAGCATGAGTGTTGGGGTAAAGGGGTTATTTTTTAAAAAGTAGAATGGTGATTGTGGGGGGCTGGGGGTAGGGGGTCATGGTTAATTACTATTTAACAGGTATAGAGTTTCAGTTTTGCAAGATGAAAAGAGTTCTGGAGATGGATAGTGGTTATGGCTGCACAAAATACATTATATTTGATTTAAAAATAATTTTAAATTTTTTGATTCACTGTGGCAAAATGTACATTACATAAGAGTTAACATTTTAACTGTTTTTAAGTGTTCAATCCAGTGACATTAAGTACATTTACATTGTGCAACCCATTAAACATTAACTCTCCATTCTCTCTTCCCCCTAGTTCCTGGAAACCAACATTCTATTTTCTGTCTCCATAAATTTGCCTAATCTAGGTACCTTATATAAGTGGATCATACAGAATTTGTCCTTTTGTGTCCATTTGGTAGCATGTATCAGCGTTTTAAAGGCTGAATAATATTCCTTTACATGTATATACCCATTTTCCATTTTGTTTATCTGTTCATCCGAAGATGGATATTTGGGTCATTGGCCTGAATTTTATTTTCTTTTATTTTAAATTTTTATTTATTTATTTGAGAGAGAGAGAGAGAAAACGAGCAGTTGGGAGGGGCAGAGGGAGAGAGAGAGAGAAGCAGACTCCCCGCTGAGCAGGAAGCCCGACAGGGGCTTGATCGCAAGACCCAGAGATCATGACCTGAGCCAAAGGTAGATGCTTAACCCACTGAGCCACCCAGGTGCCCTGATACTGAATTTTAATCAGGAGAAAATTGGATCCTGGTGAGTATTGCCTGCTGAGTTTCTCCCCATTACTTGGAAGTGATGGTTCAGTAAACATTATCCAAGTCTCTGGGGGATTAAATCTTCCTGCGTCACCGGATTTGTGCTACTTAACTTATATATAAGTTACATGTCATATTGACATAACTTGTCATAACTTGACATAACTAATGACATGTCATATTTTTGCTTTTTATCTCTTGCTCTTCTCTACTCACTTTGCCCTTCTGAAGGCTTGTGTCCCAGTTAGGAATTTTATTCAGCTTTGAATGCCAGAGACACCACCACACAGTAACTTAAATGAAGGCATACTTTTTGTCTTGCAGAAAAGAAATCAAGAGGTAAATACTCAAGGACTGATTGAGCGGTTTTATAATTTCATCCCCAATCTAGATTCCTTCTGTCTTTATGGAGTGATCTGCATCCTCATGCTCTTTATAGCTGCTGGAGCCCCAGCCATCATGTCTACATTTCTAGGGGAAGAAAAGGAGGGGCAAGGGCAAAACAACTAGAGTCTCTTCTCAAAGAATTTTCCTGGAAGCCCCACCCAACGACTTCTGCTATTATAGCAGAAATGCTATAGTTGTGGACACTTAATTAACTAAATTCATATTGTGAAACTGAATAAAGAAAACCTCATTTAAAATGGAATTGGTTGGGCTGCCTGGGTGGCACAGTGAGTTAACTGTCAGATTCTTGGTTTCAGCTCCAGTTGTGATCTCAGGGTCATGAGATGGTGCCCTATCTCAGGCTCCATGCTGAGCACAGAGTCGGCTTTGGATTCTCTCTTGTTCTCCCTTTATCCCTCTTGCTCATGCGCTCTCTCTCTCTCTCTCAAATAAATAAATAAATCTTTTTAAAAAAATAAAATAAAATAAAAAATAAAATAAAATAAAATAAAATGGGTTCAGTTGGCCAGAAGGGGAGCTCTCCCACCCTACCCCACTTCCTCAATGGCAGACCCCAACAGGAAGAGACAATACCTTGCATTTCCAACAGGAAGAAGCCTATGCTTTACTACCCCTGCGGTAGGAAGGATTGTCTCCTTGCTCAGCAACAGCCCGGCCAATGAGAGGCTGCAGCAACTCAGCCAATCCAGCTTATTCTAGTGGACTTTTTATTTATAACAGCCTCTTCCAACAACCACCTTCCCTCTATGAAAGCATCATTCCTCTCTTTTGTTCTCTGAACTTGCCTATGGTTTTGCCATAGCTTCCATGTCCAGAACAGAATATAATTTTCTGCTATTCCCAAATAAAGCCATTTTTGCTGGTAAAATAACTGAGAGGTTTTATCTTTAAGGTTAATAATATATAAACACACTTACTGCCTGGCATGCTGTCAGCGCTATGTAAGTGTTAACTATCGCTATTACTCATTGGCTACAACTGTGTCACATGACCACTCAGAGAGGGAAATCGTGCCCCCTATAAAACTGGGGGTCTGCTGGTAAAGAAGAAGGAGAGAAGCATATTGAACAGGCTGGTAGCAGTGTTGCCACAATTTCTGTCTCACTCTTTGTAGTATCCCCAGTGCCAGACACAGGAGAAGGGCTCATCGATATTTGTAGAAAGAAGGGAAGGAAGAGGAGAAAGAAGGAGGGAGAGAGGATGACCAAGTCAGCAAGCAGGTGACTGACTTTAGAGAGGCGGGGTAGAAATGGTGATTAAGAGTGCTGGCCCTAGAGCCAGGGCTCAAATCTTGGTTGGAGATTTTCTGTGTAACTTTGTAGGAATTATATACCTCCCAGGATCTCAGTCTCCTCATCTATAGAATGGGAATGATATCAGTTCCCACCATGGGGCATTGTTATGAGAATTAAATGAGATAGTGCTTAGAAACTATCTGCAATATAAATGCTCACAACTTTTTAAAATCATCGTTAACCTTTCTTGTGTAACACCTCACATGGTCAGAATACTGGGTGAAACCTTCATGAGCCCAGAGTCAGATCAACAGTTTTATAGGTTCAACTCAAATTTTCTGGGGAGCAAATAAAGGATTTAAAATTTCACCATAAAGGGGTGCCTGGGTTGCTCAGTCAGTTAAGCATCCAGTCTTGATTTCAGCTCACATCATGATCTCAGGGTCCTGCAATCAAGCCCAGTGTCAGGCTCCCAGCTCCACAGGGAATCTGCTTGATAATTCTCTCCCTCTCCCCCTGCCCCTCCTCTCGCTTGCACATGCGTGTGCTCAATCTCTCTCTAAAATAAATAAATATGTCTTTCTTAAAAATTCTAAAATTTCATCATAAACTACAAAGCCACATATAGGTGTTATTAATGATAACGCAACTGATATTTTTAGTATTACCTGCCGTAGGGGCGACAGGGCAGATAAGATATAATCCCTGACTTGGAGATAGTGACAAAATGATCAGATGTGACTTTGCCAGATTCACGGGTCACAAGAGAGTTACACAAAATCCTGAAGGCTTAATGAAAGAAAATATCAGATCTTGTTTAGAGATCTGGAAAACTTTTATGGATGAGTTACAGTTTGAGATGGGGTTTTCATTGAAGGCAGTGAAGGGAGGATCTGGGAGGACAGATATCCCTCAGAGAGGACAACCTGAATCAGATCACAAAAGCAGGAAGGCAGATGGCAACCTTGGAAACACTTTAACTAGAAAACGGGAGAGTAGTGAGAAATACAGCATGAAGAGTGTTGGGACCACAGCCGACTAAGAACATCAAAATGAGGAGTTTCTACAGAAGACACTGGGGAAGCACTGAAGCTTCTTGGTAAAAAACGTGACCTCAGGGTGGATCTCGTAGTGAGTGACATGTAGGATGGGATGGATAAAATGGGAGTCCACTGAAAAAGCTGTTGGCCTAATGCAGGTGAGGCTCCGTGAGAGTCTGATGGGCAGAGAGAGAGAGCTGTAGAAAGAAAGAAACATTGTCCAGGCAAGACTTTGCGTCACAAATGGTTGACTTCATGGACAAAAGATGAAATTCCAAATACAGCTGCAAGACTTGGATGCTGGATGAGGAGAACGATGGTGGTTTTAACAGGCCATTCATTCATTCACTCATTCAACAAATATTTATTAAAAGCCTTTAATGAGCCAGGAACTATTGAGGTGGCCGGGATACAGCTCTGCAAAACGGAGAGCCTGTGTCTTCCTGGAACTAACCTTCTAGCGTTTATTCTTGGTCAGGGAATGGAAGTTTGAGGAATATCTACTTTTAGGAATAGGGGTATGAGGCAGAGCAGGCAGGGGAGAAGCATTCAAAGGGCAGGATAGAATGCGCGCAACATGATGAAGAGGAGGCTTCCAGGGTGGCCGAGTGATGACTGATAACTGGGAATGGCCATTCCCACTGTGGTTTCCTGATCTAAACCTTAGCCGTCTAGCTGGTCCTCTGTCTCCAGTTCTTTCC
>NW_024423343.1:6763922-6840295 GCF_017311325.1 Ursus maritimus
CAGCACTTCCTGAACAGCGCAGTGACAAGAATCTCCCTAAAATGTTCCATGTACAAATCCCCGAGGGTTCACTTTGACACCTGCCTTGCAATTTCATCGATCACTATAGCTGTTCTTCATCTCTCAAACCTTCCGCTGCAGTAAAAACGATGTTCTCCCTGTCTTGCTCATTCATTCCTGGATGGAGCCTGGATTAGACCAGGGGTGATGCCAGAAGTAGAGCCTAAACGGGCCATTGAGATAGTCCATTAAAGGTGACCAAGGGGGCAAGAGGAAAAATTTGAGGCTTTTATGTACTCCTGTGTATGCTACTTAGAGTTGGTGCAGACAAAATTAACACTGAGGATGTTGTACAGGTTTAAGGTTACGTGGAACATTTTTCACTGGAGACACATTCGGAATATGTCTTCCGAAGAACGTGGCAAACTTGAAGCCCTACGCTTTCCAATGTTTAGGTAAGTTGTAAATTAACCATGCCAAAAGACTATTTTGGAGTGCGAACAGCAGCAAATATAAGCTCTAAAATGTGATTAGGTGCGTAGCCGGCTGACCGAGTGGACCCGTGGACTCGCGCGCCCAAGAACACAGGGGACTCCAACGTAGCCTTTCCACCGCGAGACTCCGCACTCTGAGGGCAAAAGAACTACATTGCCCATACGGTCCCGCGCAGCGGGCTGGGCCGGCGCTCCCGCGGGGCATCCTGGGAAACGTAGTCCGCGCATTCCATAAATGGCCCACGCTCCAGGCCGTGGGGGAGCTGCCCACGCCAGTGTGGCTCCGCCCGGTTGGGGCGCGTATGTTTCTTTCGAATGTGGGTCTGGGCCGGCTCGTGGTGCTGGGCTTTAGGCAGTAAGTGGGCCTGGCAGCTGGGGTTCTCGGGGTGGGGACGTGGGAGGCTCAGGGACGCTGTGGGCGGCACGCCTGAGGACGGCGAGGCGAGGGCTGCCCCAGCGGCCTCCCGACGCGGCGCTCTTCTGGCGTCGGCTTAGCGGTACGCGGCCGCGGCGACCCTCTGCTTTTTCGCGCCCCTGGGCCGGGTGCTGGCGTGGAGGGCGGGAGGCCCTGGCCTCGGTCACGGCCACGGCGTAGGGGAGACTGGAATCCAGACCACGAACTCGAGGCCGGACTTTCAAGTTCCATTTTTTGTGCTTTTTTTTTTTTTTCCTGAGGAGCGGGTTGAGAAGGAATATTGCATTTCAGCGCTTCCTGTCCCTTAGGAACGGTGCTAGGCTCTTTGCATTTCTCATCTTCAAGTGACCCTCCTCCACACTCGAGGTGAGACCTTGAGCGGTCCTGTAGGTCCCCACAGCTAATGTTGGCATCACTGAATACATAGTGGAGGGCCTTTGGGCTCGTTGGTTTTAATGGCAGTCCTTTTTTCCCGGTGAACCTCCTTCCGGCTCTTTAGCTTTGGGACCGTGTACTAAACTGCTGTGAAGATTAATTTGTTCCATGTAATTCCTTTGAGGGTCATAATTTGGTACAAGAAGTGTGAGAAGCTGAGATTTCAGGAAGTGGTTGATGGTCGCCAGACCCTTGTCAACTCAGAATCTAGGACTGGCTTTGCCAGCCCAGCAGTAGATGAGGTGTAATGAGGGGTTTTCTTTCTTTTTTCACTATGACTTTTTTAAAAGCAGCTAGTATTTATTGTGAGCCAAATCCTGTGCCCCAAATGCCTTTCTTAAAAGTCTCCCATTTGGTTTAAATGATCCTGCGTGGTAGTTGGTATCCCGTTTTACCTATAAGAACACAGGTAAGTTGCCTGAGGTCACCCAGGTAGTTTGGAGCAGGGATGAGAAAATCCAGGTCTTGCAGTCTCCAAAGGCCAAACTACTGGATAAACTTCTAATAGATACTCCCAAGTATAAGATGGGGAGCTGTGTGGAAAATTTGTTTTAAAAATAAAAGCATTTGTTTAACATGTCATTTTTTTTAAGGGTAGGATCTAGTTTCAGAATGTTTGGGGATCTTTTTGAAGAAGATTATTCCAGTGTGTCAAATTATCAGTATGGAAAAGAGAAGAAATTAAAGACCAAAGCTTTGGAGCCACCGGCTCCTAGAGAATTCACCAATTTAAGTGGAATTAGAAATCAGGGTGGAACCTGTTACCTCAATTCCCTTCTTCAGACTCTTCATTTCACACCTGAATTCAGAGGTATGCTGTGTTACATGCTTTTGATTAGTAATATGTACCCTTGCCTCTACATATAATCAATTATGCAAGATTACAAATTATCTTAAAGGTGTATTCCCCCGTATGCGTTTATTATTGCTAATGTAAGAAATGGTAACTCTCGCTAGGGAAATGTGAAGCTTAAATTATCTTAAATATATTCTGTACAAGCACAGTAATTTTTAGTAACAAAAAATAAGGCAATGGATTTCTTTCCTAATTCCTATAATTTAAAATACAACATAAAGACAATTTTGCTAGCCTTCGTTATTGTTATGCTATTTGTATTTTTGAGTTTTAAAATATCTCTAAAGTAATAAACATTTCAGCCAGAGTTACCCAAAACAATTTTGTCCTGCCTTTTGGAGTGGGGAGGGGCGGCACATTATTTATACAGTCCACAATCGTTTATCTGCAATTCTGAAATCCAGAATGTTCTGACAACCTGATCTGAACTGGTTTGGTATCAGAACCTGTCCTGATGTGAGGCTGTTTATAGTCTTAGTTATCTCACTTGGGTGGATATTCATAACATTTATTACAGGACTATCAACTCCTTGATTAATGGATACTGTTTACCCCAAACCCTGCTAGGAATGTAATGTTAACATACTATGACCTTTTCTTCATATTACCTTTCTAAAATCTGGAAGGTCCAAAGGCCCACAATGTTAGATAAGGGACTGTGTATAAGAAACAAACTCACTCATATTAACTCAATTAAAAGGGGGATTTACAGTAAGAATATAGGGGAATCTTCTTGCAACCACTGCAGGAAGCCAGCCTGACCTCATTAGAGCCTTGATTTCTTGCCCCTGTTTTTCTCTATGTTTGTCCCATTCCCATCTCTGCAAATTAGCTTCCTCCACAAGGGTCGTAGTCTCTCTGATCCCTTGATTTCAGTATGAACATTACCTTCACATGGCCCTGATTGGGGCCTTCAGCCACAAAGCTGCATGACTGCCTCAGCTCTCCACAGCGTCTCCTTATACTGAGGACAGAAAACCTGGCTCATCTTGTATCCTGTATCTCATTCCTCTTCCCATCGCTACCAAATTTAGCAAATTTTTTTGACATTTTCTGTTGCTTCTAAGCTTAGGAAGACTTCCTGCCTCCCGAGATTTAGTAAATACCATTATCCCCTTCCCAGGGCTATTTGAACAGATTAAGCTGCCTGTGGGATTTCAGAGTAGTGGGATTTCAGTGTAATGGCATTTGTCCTTGACTCCATTCTCTCCATAAAAATATCTCCCTAATGTATTCAGTTATTCCACCATTAGATTTTTCAACATACATTTCAACAGATTACTAGGGAGAATAAAAGTTTTCCAAGTTTTAATATAGTTGAAATAAAAAAGTAGCCTTAAAAAGAGACTGAGAAAGGTGATTGGTGGGCAAGCGGTCCAGGTCATAGAGAGGGCCACTGAGCAAGGATAAGGTTGAATGGAGAAGGCCACCGAGCAAGAGCCCAGGCCACCTTACTCTCAGCAAAGGAGATCGCTGGCCAAGCACATGGGCTTGTATCTTAGTGCGGGCTGTGCATTCCATCTAAGGCCTCATAGGAATCCTGATGCTTATTGAAGAGAAAATAGAATTTGGAAGGGGTAAGAATTAGCAGATTACCGGTGGGGAGAATAATTCTGGAACTTTTTGGGATGGTATCTTGAGTAGGGCTGGATTGGGTTCCACCGTACTAGTTCAGGGTGGCTGAGAATAGTGGGAAGTAATTGCATAAGTCCTTGTATGGTTTTATGCTTTAGCCTTTGTAGTTCATTTCTTCCCAGTTCCTGCCAGGAGCTCAGGAGGAATATAACATTCATAACCAGGGCAGCGGTGGTTTTCGGAGGTTTTCGGAGGTTTTCGGAGGGAGTACCTATCCCATCCCTTCTCTCCTAGAGTAGATCAAAGTTTTCTAGTAGGAGTTCCCACCTAGTTTGAATACCGACTTCCCATAAGATTCTGATATGCCCCAGTGGGTGGCATGCCTAGACTTGGAAGTATAAAACAATTGTGGAAACTGTCCCTGGGTTACCAACTTATTTTTCCAGGTAAGGTCCCTACCATCTGTTGTTACCCTTAACACAGAAAAGACATTCTTATACCAAAAAAAGTAAGGGCATTGAGAGTTAAAGGTGGCCTTTCTCTCGAAAGGATGGTTGGAAGCCTCAACTGTGACACTATTATATATTGTGTATTTCTTCATGTGACTTTTGGGACCCACTGCAGTAGGCAATAGGAAGCCATTGAAGATTTCTGATGTTACTGTTTTTATAAACATAGTTTTCCTTTTATGGATCTTCTGTACTGAAACCTTAGCATGACACTTTATATATAGAGTCGGTGGTTAAAAGTAATGTTATCAGGAAGTAAAATGTGTGGAGTAACAGTATAAATACTGCCACAGTCATACTCTGAATCTTTAACTGATTTTATTTACTGGAGGCTTCGGCTCTCTAAAACAGTTTTTTAAAATGAAATAACTTTGTTTATATCTCTGATTCTACGTTTTGTTTAGAAGCTTTATTTTCCCTTGGCCCAGAAGAGCTTGGTTCATTCGAGGATAAGGATAAACCTGATGCAAAGGTATTTACAGGGTCTTTTTCTGGAGCATAAAATGTTTTTTAAGGAAGGAATTAAGTTCTTTATTCATAGAAATTCATAATTTTATTAATTACCAAATATTAATTTTATTTTCAAAAAGTGGCTTGGCCTCTATACCCGACTGAATGGAATCTTCCTTCCAAAAAAGAATTACTTCGAATATGGTGCTGCTACTGCTTTATAGACCTAGCTTGGTCAAGAAAATATTTGCACTAGCCGAAAACCTACTTAAGGCATGGATTTGTAACAACAACAAAAAGTAGAGACTGGTGTTCTCTCTGTTTGATATTCTGGAAATAAGCTGAGTGAGGAATTGGTTTATTATAAGTGCATATCTAATCTTATTCTTCCTGGCTTTAAATACCATTCATAAAGGCTAAAATCTGCCTTTCTTAATAGGAGTTTTCTGTGATCTGGCCCAACTCTTCTCAAACCACCTGTGATGCAAAGAGCCAGGTTTTTTTTTGTATTTCCTTTTCTTCCCAATCTCTTGCAGATCATACTTTGTAAGACATGATAAAAATGTGGTGACGTCAAATTGCCATAAAATTGTCTAAAGTCTTATTCTTGCTTTAGATATGAAAGTCCAGTCTGCCCACAAGGCTCTGAGCATCCTTCTCTGCCTGCCCTAACCCTCCTCACACCAAATAAAGCAGGAAGACAGTGAGGCAGGTTCAGTCAGCCCTCTGAGGTGTCCAGACTCCACAGTGAGTCGGAGTCGTGACCAGAATTTTCCTTACAGGGAGTGTGTCTCTATCTGAGAGGTTTCAGAGAAGGAGTGAACTAGCAGAGACTAAATGATGGGCAGCAATGAGTCAGGTGGTTTCTTAGGGCCTGGGTGGGTATTCGTATTGATCTGTACTATGTCAAGGTAGAAAACTCCAGATAGCTAAAACTTTTTGGATTTTTTAAAAGAAAAGTGAATCTTACTTCACCCTGTGTAATAGTGTTAAACTTCCTCTGGATTGAACTGAATGAGCTAGGAGAGAGGAGAAACACTAGTTTGCGGTTCTTTTAAAAATACCCCATCCGACACAAACAGATTTCATTTAGAAATGCATTTGCTTCTTGCTCAGGTTCGGATCATACCCTTACAGTTACAACGGTTGTTTGCCCAGCTTCTGCTCCTAGACCAGGATGCAGCATCCACAGAAGACCTGACTGACAGCTTCGGGTGGACCAGCAATGAGGTACGAAGGTCAGCTGCTCCAAGGAACAGAGTTATCAGCAATAAACCCTGGTTTAATAACGTTATCTCACTTCCTTTAATTTTGTCTTAGGGTCCGAAGAAATAGTTTAAATATTTACTTCTCATGTTAAATAACTACAAGCCAGAGATCTCTTTCTAGACACTTGCCCTGTGCGGGATTTTATGAATGGTTATGATCTGGCACAGGAGAGAGGGCTGTAGATAGAGGGAGAAGTGGAAGAACTGGCCTTTACAATTTCTACCCTTTATATAGTCCAGTTGGGATGCAACATCCACTACATGGACGTGAGCAGTTCTATAACAAACTGCTAATCAGCTCCGAAAGCTGACTGGCGATAATTCTGTCTGCCTTTATGACGTGCTTTTGTGTTTGGGTCTGGCTATTCTCATTGGAACGCTCGCTTCAAGCAAAAGGGTGAAAACGTTCTTGGCAGATCTTTTCATTTTCCCTGTCCTGCTTTTCTCCAGACTCTCTTCATTTTCTTCCTGTATCCTCCTGTGTGTGGACATTCTCTGATTTTCTGTTGGAGTTTCTAAAGGGTACTTCACTGTATGCGAACACCGAACATGTTAGCAGTGAGTAAAGGTACTTGTGGTCAATATTGATGAGCCGTGAGTTTTTCTATGGAATAGATGTATTCTTGCAAGAGAGAGGTGTGGGAGACTATCACAGAACTTAAAGAGGCAATGACCACAATAATGTTATATTGCCTTCAAAAATAAACTTCACACTGTGGTCTTCTAGCGAGGAGCAGTCCTAAACCAGACAATGCTGTGAGGTTAAAGAGGTAGGGCTTGGGCTTTGAAGAAAATGGGGTATCATACAGTTAAATTTCTGGTGTAAGGCAGGTGCTTAGGGTTAATTCCTTGTTCCTTCCTTGTTTTAAAAAATGGCCGCTCCGTTGAGATACAGTTCACGTGCCGTAAGATTCACTCTTCAGGGTACAAGTCAGCAGTTGTTCGGTATATTCACAGAGTTGTGAAACCATCACGACAGTCAATTTTGGAACATTTTCATCACCCCATACCTATTAGCAGTCACCCTCCCCCCAGACCCTGGCAACCACTCACCTCCTTTCTACCTTACCTCTTCTGGGTATTCACAGAAATGGAATTCTATAATATGAGATCTTTTGAAACTAGCTTCTTTCACTTAAAATCATGTTTTCAAGGTTCAGGCGGGTTAGAGTATGTATCAGCATGCCATCCCTTTTTATTGTTGAATAATATCCTGCTGGAGGGATGGGCCACATTGGTTTTTTTGAATCTCGCCATCACCTGATGGATTTTCCATCCTGAACTTACACTGAGTCGCTGATTTCACACTTAAAGCAGTGAAACCCTTATTAATCTCTGAATAAAATCTCTCAGGACACCTGCTAGGACTGGTGGAGAGGGACTCAGAGGCGCCTTTGCCAGACTTAGAATTGTTCGGAAACAGAGCTTGAAAACTTGCACAGGCTCCCTTCAGAGGCAGTGATACTGGAGAAATTTAGTGTCTTGTATGTTGAAAAACAAGAAAAAAGATCCTGAGGCCCACTTTTGCTCCAGCTTTCATCCACTTTATCAGCTTCTTTTCATGTGGTGCTTTTCTTTAAAATTGTCTTCGCTCATGATCTCTCCTTCTGCACCTTCCATTTGTTCCTCTACCTCCTTTCTGCCTTTCTGGTCAAAGTCACTCATGACATCCGTATGCCAAGTTCTGGGAGACACTTCTCTGCTCTCAGAGGGCTCAGGAGCACTCGCTCCTCCCCATCAAAGCACCAGCTCCCACTGGTTCCTGTGACCTCATTTCCTGCCCTGGCCACCCCCCTTCCTCCTCTGCTCCACTTCTGAGGTTGGTGTCCCCCTCGGCTCTGGTTTATCATTCGTTCTGGTATATCAATCTGTCTTCACACAGTTGCATGACTCATGGTGGAGTGAAGCGAGTGCCATCAGAATTTTTCTCATCTCTGTGTTACTTGGTCTGTATGTGTAAGTAGTAAATTCTGGTTCTTTTCAAATGCTGATAATTCAGATCCCCTGATGTAAGTGAGATTTCACCGTGCATACACTGCCAGCTCTTAGAGACTGCTCTGTGCCTGTCGTGTTCTTCCCTCTTCTTCTGTGGTGTGGCCATGGGTGTGGTTTCCCACAAGAATAAAAGCACTTTCCTGTTTCAAGTGAGTTGAGTTATATGTACACACTGAACACCACCGTTCATATTTCATTTTGGAGTGAAAATAAAAGTAGTGGTCATCTCTTAACCTGATCTCGGTTTGTTTAGCTTAGTCATCCTTAATATTTGATCAAGGCTTACCTTTGGATTTCTAGATAAATCTTGTGTTTTTTAACTAATACCACTTTAAAAATCTGTTTTTACAAACCTGAAGCACAAAATTACATTTAAAAGTTACCTGTTTTATAGGAAATGAGGCAACATGATGTGCAGGAACTGAATCGAATTCTCTTTAGTGCTTTGGAAACCTCTTTAGTCGGGACCTCCGGCCATGACCTCATCAATCGTCTGTATCATGGAACCGTTGTTAACCAGGTTGTTTGTAAAGAGTGTAAGAATGTCAGTGAAAAGCAGGTGAATATGCAAGCGTGTTGTAGTAATAAGTTATATCGTAAGTTCTAACGCACGTAATTAAAGCTGTGATCTGTATACCACATGAGGAGCAAAGTGTTTACTACTAGAAATAACCTTATCAGGTTTTTTTTTCTTTTACTCTAACTACACTTCAATCCTAAATTTATAATCCAGATTTCTTAATATAAATTGAAAGAAGGAAATGTCTTAAAGCATAGCTTTAATCTTTTATTCAGTACTCTGATATTTAGAAAATAAATTTGGGGGATGTTTATAGGTAGAGGTCTGTGCCCTCATCAGAAAAGCCAATATCATGTTTGGTGGGAGTATTGTAACAAAAGTTAATTAGGGAAGTAATAAAAATAGAGAATACTAAGGAATGTTTACGTTGATAAACATCTATAATTAAATATTGGATTTCGTTTATTAACGTCCTTCAGAAAGTTAATTTGTATATGTGAGCTTATGTTGTCTATTTAATCTCATTGGAAATTAGAAGTTGGAAATTTGCTCATGAAATAGAGTAATCTCCACTTGTTCTATAAATCTTATACAGCATGTGATTGCATCACTGAAGTCCCTTAATAAAAATCTCCTTTTGTTATGGCAAGAGTTATAGAAAATTGCTGTGTTTGTATGAGTAAAAAATTAAATGCCATTTTCTAAATTTTGCATTAATTGCTTTTTTGGATACATAGTTTCTTTTTCTGCTTTTTATGAAAGAGTTGGAGATAAAAAATACTTTTTGGTCCTTTTTGCCTGTGCTACTAGAGGGTTTGGTCAGCCTAGTTTGGAAATATTAGGACATTGTATGTCTTCGGATTACCATATGATTGACTTAACTATACTGTAATAATTCACAAAGGAAGTTCAAGAAATAATATATATGAAGGCACATAATTATCAACATTAACTTTTATTACATATATATTATAAATTGTATATAAGTGTTGCTTGTGTTACTTTAGATTTCTACCATGAACTAGTTAGAACTATTACAGTCCCTATAATAACCCCTTAGAGTAATGCTAGGGCACACACACACAACTGTGAATGATTTAAACTTGTCAGATTTAAGTGTTTATTACTATAAGTAAGTTATAATTCAAATGTAGTTATGTAGAGTCTATAGACTCCTGTTTGCAAAATACTCTCCTCTTAATTTTCATAAAAATACCTTTCTATCTTGGCTCAAAACAGTTTTTTCTTACAACTTCCTTAGTATATCTTAAGCCAGCCCTTAGAGAAGAAGAGGAGGAAGTGGGGTTTACACTAGAGACTCCAGCCCTGACCAAGACAGAGCTGATAAGCACTGCACACTTCTCAGTTCAGATGTGTGTTCAGTGGTTTGTTTTAGTTCCTGCTAAAATAGGTTTTATTATAGCTACAGTGAACTTAAGAAAATCCTGACTTATTATTTAAGCCAAATTATAATTTGATTTAGGGTAGTTTTGTGTGATGGATTTCACAGTATCTGATCGGGAGGTCTATACTTTTCATACACACAGTGTTTTAGGGAAAAGGTATCTGTTACTCCCAATATATGTAGGAGTTGGTGATGTGTTCGTGAACCGCTGTGAAATTCTTTTTTCAGTATTATATTTGTGTGTATTTCAGGAAGACTTCTTAGATCTAACAGTAGCAGTCAAAAATGTGTCAGGTTTGGAAGATGCCCTCTGGACCATGTACGTAGAAGAGGAAGTGTTTGACTGTGACAACTTATACCACTGTGGGACTTGTGACAGGCTGGTTAAAGCCACAAAGGTAAGACAGATACCTGCCTTCTCCCATGGGCCCACTCAGTACTTGGTAGCATGAAGTTTTGCCAAGTGAAGTCAGCTTGTATGGGAAAGTCTGGAAGATACACATGAACCTCTTAATTGCAACTAAGGATTGAAAAGACATTTACATTCTACGTGTATCCGTATTTTAATTTTTTGCAATCAAGAATTTTTTTAAGCTTTCAACCCAACAGTTCTCTCAACTTCTTTCTCTCAGGAAAAATTTATGTATATCTCAGGGTTTCTTAAATGTACCTTTTTTAAATAAACTCCCCGTATCCTTGCTTTTTTGCAAAGTAACATTAGGAAGAAGGCTATTGGTTTTTATTTCTGCCAAGAAGCTTGTTGAGCTTTCCTTTCTGTGCTTACTACTTCGTTTTCTGCACACGGAGTCACTTTACAGTATTGATAGATGCACCGTCCCTGACTAGCAAGTCTAATACGCCTTCTGCCTCCCGCAGTGGGGAGTACTTATCTTGCCGATTAAAGGCCTTGACAGGGTACCTCTGGGTTTCTTACTAAAGGGGTGAGAGGAGGACGAGCCTTAGTAACTATTGCACAGCTCCCAGATAATGCCATGGGCTCTCCAGCTGATATAAAACCGGCTTATAGAGCTACCACAAAAGATGGGTCTTTGCAGTTCTGTAACAGAGAGCACCGTTCCTCGAGCTGACAGTTACTGGATTTTCCAACAGACAGCATAGGACTGAGTCAGATAGCATACAATATTGATTTAGATCCTGGAGGTTGTGAGTGAGAATGTAAAAAAAAAAAAACAAAAAACCAGAAAACCAAAACTCCATGCCTGTAGCTTTCACAATAGGATTGGAAACCAGGGTGAACTTTACAATGTTTAATATGTATTTCCGTCCAGCCTTTGCCTCTTTGTGACACGCAAATAGGTTTATCTTTTGCTTATCTATTTTATATTTCACCTTTGGTGTTAAAACTACGAGCTAATAAATATCAAAGTCAGAAGATGAAAAGTCTTGGAAGGATACTTAAATACATTCTTAATTTTGGTTGAATTTAATTTGCACATCAGTAAAACAAGAACCTTTAGCTCAACGAAAGCAGTTCTTGGCACGTACTTTTTATGTTTCTGGTTTAATTCTTTTTCAGTGGAAATTTTTTCATCTCGATACTTTTACAATTGCATCCTAGATTTCCGTTTGGTTGTGCTACCTAAATTAATGTAAGTTTTCTTATTCTGAGCAGACTTCTCTCAGCTGTAGTATAGATGAGATACTCGGCTTTTTTAGGTGTTTTTTTTTTAATATGTTGGAAAATCTGCCGTGTTACATTGCTATTTTTTCACTTAACTTTTTTTTAACCCCCAATTTGTGGAATTGTTTTAAATTTCTTTTTAGGAATGTTAGATATTTATATGTAAGGATAATATTATAATTAAGGATGATTTTATAGATGGGAAGGATTTTTTTTGCCACCCCCTCCCCAACACACCATTAGTGCTAAGGGGTTGGGGAAAGCTGATGACTTTTCAATAAAAAGCAGCTTCATTTAGCGTTTTGTTTTAAAGCAAGGAAATAAAAAATATCTTTTTACCTGTTTTTAAGGACAGTCATTACAACACCCCAGTCAGTGGGTCTTAACATTTGGGGCGTGAGAGCCCTTTGAAGGTCTGATGAAAGCTGTGGATCTTCTCCCCATAGAAATACTTGTATGCAAACCATGTTACTTCAAGGATTCAGATCCACTGAAATAGGTCCGTAGGTCCCAGGTGAAGAACTCCAGTCCTTCAGTAAATAAAAGGACCGTGTGCGTGCTAGGCAAAGCGGAGGCACTGAGGAGGCCAGGACTCACAGGGAAGGAGCAGTGTTAGGGGAACACCAGTTACAACACGCATGTTGGGTAGCTTTGATTTTAGGATATCAACACCAAAACCATAAACTTGGGTTGTAAATTTTTAGTTGTTAATATAAATGAGTGATACCACCTTTCGTCCCATAAAAGAGAGAAATTCATATCAAGAGCTGACTTGAATCCAAAGTGATAAATTTATGTGATTGAAGGACACATTTCTCTTAACTGCGTCACGGGTTGCTTTTTTATATCTTAAGAAGCATTATGTATTCTTTTCTATAACTTTGCTTTTAAAAAAACCATAAAAATTTTTTCTTTCAACAGTCTGCCAAATTACGTAAGCTGCCTCCCTTTCTTACTGTTTCATTATTAAGATTTAATTTTGATTTTGTGAAGCATGAACGATACAAGGAAACTAGCTGTTACACGTTCCCTGTCCGGATCAATCTCAAGCCTTTTTGTGAACAGGTTTGAACTATTTTATTGTGAAATTCTTTCTTTTTTCCTTTCAATCTTGAGGGTTTTTTTATTGGCCTCGTTTTCGGTTGGCTTATTGCAGAATCTTTCAGCCTGGCCCTGTTAATATTTTGAGTTGGGTAATTCTTTGTTGTGGGGGCTGTATCCCATGTGTTGTAGGGTTTTAAGCCACATCCCTGGCCTCTGCCCGTTAGATGACAGTAGCATCCCACCTTCCCAGCCCACCCCCAGTAGTGACAAAAGTGTCCAGACCTTGCCAAGTGTCCATGCCTCCCCTTGGGGGGAAAGCATGGATAAAATCAGTCCCAGCTGAGAACTACTGGTTTATTACAGTCCATTTGATTTCCGAAGTACGGATTTGTTCTCAGTTCTTTTTATTAAACTCTCCTTGAAAAATCTTTGAAAGGAAAATTTAAGAACAGAGTTAGAAATGACCCTACATTGAGAAATGATCCTACATTAGGAGAAATGATGATTAATTAGTACTTTCTTATTTGGATTTAGTTTACATGAGACGCAATAATGAATTACACATCTAGAAAGTGAATAGGTAATTGGAACTTCGCTAGAATTTATAATCTTTGAGATACAGGAAGGAAAGTTTTGAAAACATTAATTATACAATCAATGTACTTTATAAGCCATTTTAAAATATTTTCTATATAATTGCTATACTTACCAAGATCAGAGCCGTGAGACTGCTGCACTTTTTTTTTTTTTAATATTTTATTTATTTATTTGACAGAGATAGAGACAGCCCCTGAGAGAGGGAACACAAGCAGGGGGAGTGGGAGAGGAAGAAGCAGGCTCATAGCGGAGGAGCCTGATGTGGGGCTCGATCCCATAATGCCGGGATCATGCCCTGAGCCGAAGGCAGACGCTTAACCGCTGTGCCACCCAGGCGCCCCTGCTGCACTTCTTATTACAAATCATTACTAGTATGTTTGTCAAGACCAGAAAGAATGTTTATTAAGTAGCTATTGAGTTTCTTTGTATAAAAATTATATTTTCTTTATTCTTAAATTTGGATGGGCCTTCCTCCACTTCAAGCCTGATAGCTGTGCCTTTTGGGGTTTTTCCAGGGTAAGTTAATATACCCCCCCATTTACTGCCTCAATAAAACGGTTTTGGGGAGTCGCCTGTGTGGCTCAGTCGATTAAGCATCCAACTCTTGATCTCAGCTCAGGTCTTGATCCTCAGGGTTGTGAGTTCAAGTCCCACATTGGGCTCTGTGCTAGGTGTGAAGCCTACTTAACAACAACAACAACTAATTTTTTTGCAGGATAACTGAGTTAATTATTTTATCATTTTCCAGTTTTGTTGAGAAATAATTGACAGACATCACTGTGTACAGGATGATGGTTTGATTTATATACATAGTGAAACGATCCACACTAGATTTAGTTAACATGCATCATCTCATATGGAAAAATTGTAGCTCTTTTCAAAAAGGTAGTTTGTCACATTATTCTAACATACTTTGAAATAACAAAATTGAAATAGGTGAACCATTGAGCAGTAGCTAAGAAATTGACCATAGTTTTACTCTCTGATTTCTATATTAATGAAAAAAATCGTCACTTTGCATCTTTGTTTATATCTCTCATCTTTTGCCTGAACCAGATATTTAAAAAATACTACTTACTTTAAAAGTACAGTGTTTCAAGGAAGTAAGTTTCTTAGCTAATTGGCACCTTTCAAGTAGTGTATTCACATGCAAGGTACCTTTTACCCTAAAGTAGATTTTTTTTTTAAAGATTTTATTTATTTATTTGACAGAGACGCAGCCAGCGAGAGAAGGAACACAAGCAGGGGGAGTGGGAGAGGAAGAAGCAGGCTCCCCGCAGAGCAGGGAGCCCAATGCAGGGCTCGATCCCAGGACCCTGGGATCACGCCCTGAGCCGAAGGCAGACGCTTAACGGCTGAGCCACCCAGGCGCCCCCTAGATTTTTTTTTTAATGCCAGTATATAAGTGTTCATCAGATGAATCAGTCATAATTAAAGAGCACATTAATTATAGAAAAGATTGATCATAGAAGAAAGAAATTGTTCATCCCACTAAACGGCCTCTAAACAAACAGCTAGTATTCATAACTGCTTAGTTCCTGTGACGCGGAGCACAGAGTGTCAGGAGGGTGACAGTGGATCGGGCTCTGACTCTGAGGCCGATGACTGTCTAGTTGGAATATAGGGCAAATTCAACAGCTGAAGAACACATTTCTAAAGCAGCATAGTGGGTATAATACAAAGGTGGTTTTCTCTTGCTAAAACTATCGCAGATGCATTGGGTGTGTGTTTTATTAGCACTTTGGCTTACATGATCTTAGCCAAAGTACATAAAAGTAACAGTTTGTGTGTTCTCATATTTAAGAGGCAGAATGTGCTCGGTTGTCACGTGACCGGTATTAGATGAATGATCGTTTTCAATCTAAGAATTAAAAATTTTTAAATTTAAAGCCAATTATTCAAATTTATCTTAATTTACCCTTAAATACCCTTAAACAACAGTAGGGAACAGTTTTCTTATTTTAATAGTTGAAATTCATGTATCTTCCCGTTTTACATAAACTATCACCGTTTATGCTCTTTTTCTCATAGAGTGACTCGGATGACTTGGAGTATGTATATGACCTCTTCTCGGTTATTATACATAAAGGCGGTTGCTATGGAGGACATTACCACGTGTACATTAAAGATGTCGATCATCTGGGAAACTGGCAATTTCAAGTAAGCATAGAAATTAGTTCTAGTCTTACTATTTTGATGAAGATCATCTTTTGCCATTTATTATATATATTTACCCTAGGAAATTTTTATAGGCATGGAAAGTTAATACAGTTAGAAGTTTCAAAATTTTATTTCTAAATAGTTTCATACTCACAGAAAAATAACCAGCATCGTGGAAACACCTTCTATATATACTCTTCACCCGCATCCTCCAGTTGTTACCCATTTGCCGAATTTGTGCGAACACAAACACAGTAAACATTATCTTATGAGTACTGAAGCACCTGAAATTAAGGTGAAGGCATCAGGCCCCTTTACACTTAAACATTTCAGTGATTCTCCCCTGAGAACGAGGGCGTTCCCTTACCTAAGCGGAGATCAAAGTCAGAAGCTTTAACATTGAGATGGTACTGCTCTCTAATAAGGAGTTTATACTGCGAGTCCACCAGTTGTCTCGTCCAGATCCTTTACAGCATTTTCTTCCCACTCCAGTGTCCAGCGCAGGGTCCTGCGTTTTATTTAGTTAGCGTATCTCTTAGGTCTCCTGTAATCAGTAACTGTTTCTTGCTTTTCTTTGTCTCTCAAGGCACCAGCCAAAAATGATAAAGATTTTCCTCCTATACTGTCTTCTAAAAGTTTTATATTTTTGCCTTTTACATTTGAAACTTCTCAGTCTTCCTGGAATGGTTTCCTATGAATGGTGTGTGATTTTTTTTTTTTTTTTAACCAGGTTGCCCATTACCATTTATTGAATAATCCATTCTTTCCCCACCAAATCACAGTTCCAGTTCTGATGGATCAGTTGTTTATCTATGTAAGAGTCCTTTTGGACCCCTCTCTTCTGTTTCATTGCTCTTTTTTTCTATTCTGAGGCCAGTACCACAGTGATAATTTCTGTAGCATTGTATTAAGTCATGATCTCTGATAGGGCAAGCCTTCTTATGTGGTGTTATTCTTCAGGAGTGTCTTGGCCTTTTATTCTTCTGTGACTGTTTCTAGAATCAGCTTGTCTGTATTCACACACAGAACACCCGTTCTCAGAAGTAGTTTTTGAAGAGTTTTGAACCTACATATGTAAGTCAGATATATCTTTTCATATTTTAGAGCTTCTTGTTGAAAAGGTTTTGTAATTTTCTTAAGAATTTGCAGATGTTCTGAGGGAAAGCACTTCCTGGAAATCTAGTTCCAGTTATTTGCAATGGAAAGAATCAAAGTGTGTTACTCACCAACCCCAAACTCTCAACCAGTTTTCTGACCTGTGCCTAAAGCACAGTGAGATGTCCGTCCGTGAGTTACAAACCATGGTGGTAGGATGTAGAATGCTTATGACGTCTTCCCGATTACCAGACAGGTGGTATTGTTAACCGAAAGTTGCACCACATACAGGAATACAGCTTCTCTGGGTGACAACAGTGTTCTGGGTGCACATTCTCTTTGTTGGCATTGTTTGCTTTTCAGAACATCCGTCTGCATTTCTCGTGCTCCATTCATTGTACTTAGATAGTAAAAAGTGTGTGGATATTTAAAAAGTCAGACTTTCTGTTTGATATTTACCAGGGAAATGTTCTGTGGGGCTGTGTCTCAACTTTGTTTGACTATTTGAGGCTGGTGTATGAAATGCAGTTACCGTTAGTTTATTGATTTTATAAACCAGCCATCTTGCCAAACCCTCTTAGTTGCAGACATCTTTGGGGAAGGACTGTTTTGTTTCGCGCTTTCCCGTCCTTTACCTTCCATTTCGTTCGGCCGAGAACGTCATACAAGCATCATTCCCATATGCTTGTGCCATGTTTGCCAAGGTGCTAGTTGGTCAGACAAAGGCTCTAATTCAGGTGTAATTCAGCTCTCAAGGTTTCTGTGCTTCGCTTGAGCCGATTCCTATCATGCTGCCTGTCTTCGCTGCTTTCTTAGTTTCCAGGGTCCTGTAGTAGAGAGTTCGGGTTCTCTAAAACAGCCCCCTCCCTAAAAGATGTTGTTGAAGGCTTTTCTTAGATGCCGGTAGAAGCTTGTGGACAGGTCTAATAAATATTATGTGGAATATAAATATTCTTTTCTTCGCCTTGCCCACTGCAGTCTTGGCTTTTTTTTTTTTCCAGGTGTGCCTTCATCTGTGTAACCTTTTTTCCCAGTGTTGCCCTATCTCTTCGGTCTGAGAGACGGCCCCACTTTCCACCCTGGTTCGGCTTCCAGCTCAGGGCGTGCGCCTCCGCTCCCCTCAACGCCCGCTGCAGCTTTTGCTCAGCCACTGTCCGATTTCCGGCATTTTTAGAGTTGGCGAGATCTAGTGTCAGTCTTTGATGCGTAAAATATTAATTTGCAGTTTCATTGCAGTTTATTGTTGAGGTCACACACAGAGGTGGCCTCATACAGCGGCGAGGTCGCGTGTCTCAAGCGGTGGTTCTCTCTCCCGTGTCTTCGTTCTGGGTTGTGCTTCCTTGGACGGCTCTGCGCTAACGCGTTCACTTCCTCAGAATCGCTTCGCTCATTTCTGGCATCGTCAGGCTCTTCTCCTGGGTCTGCAGTGTGACTCATGAGGGCAGACCGGCACTCCTTCATCCGGTTTTGCTCCCCGCACTGCCTCTCTATTCCTGAAGCTCTGTGACGTTAGTGAGGTCTTCCTCCAGGCATAAAGAACAATCAGAAGATCGCTTTCCATTAGTGCTTAGTCTGTTTCCTTATCCATGCCTTGTGTGAAGCATCCCGTTTGTTAAATTTTTTTCCTTATTCTGTTCTCCCAGAACCACTACTTTTTCATCCAGAGCTCTGTGCTATTGAAATAATGAGTAGTGCTTTAAGAATTTCAACTTCAGTACATAACACCTGCTGGACCCTGCTTGTCTTTTTATTACCATTATTCTAAGAGATTTCTTGTGCCCAGAGACGTAGGATTCCATATATCCTAATCATACCCTGGTATTGTTCTTTCTGCTTATAGTTTGGCAGTTTGTCCTTCCCTTTCAAGGAGCTGTTCCCTGCATTCATGGAGTTCTTTATAGGTACAGTCTGCAAAGAAAGAACTTTCATGACCAATCAGACACAGTTTTCTCTGGTTTTAAGGCAACATTTCAGGGGCTCCGGGCTGGCTTAATCGGTAGAATGTGCAACTCTTGATCTTGGGGTCGTAAGTTTAAGCCCCTTGTTCGGGGTAGCATTTATTTTAAGAAAAAATAATAAAAAAATATGAAGGCAACAATTCCATCTCCCTTTGTCTAGAAGATGATCCCTTTCTTCTAGTATGGAGGCCATTAACTATTCAAAATGTGACTCTAGATCTGGCTGTGGAAAGGAGCCTGATCTTTGCTTTCTGCTTCTTTGGAGATCTTTCGCTTCGTTGACGGTTGATTGACATTATCTTGCACATCTGAGGAAGTGGGTCAGAGAAGGCTTCACAACAGCTCCCAGTAGGCAGCCTGGAACTAGTTCCTACTGTCCCAACAAGGCCAGGCTTGGACGCTGGCAAAGCGGAGGAGGACTGGGCCTAGCCTGTTTGTGACCTGCACCAGCGTGTCAGATAGGGGGCAGTTCTGGCCTGCCTCTCCCCTTCTACCATTTTTAAATCTCTTTTTCCTTAATCACGTCTTTAAACATATTAAACGTGCTATTTTATTGGCCTGATAATCGTAGTATCTGAAGACTTTGTAGATCTGATTTGGATATCTGCTGATTCTGCTTCCTTGTGATTTCGTTATTTTAGACTGTAGCCTTGGGTGGTTCGTTTTTTAAGAATGTGATTTATTGGAGTAATTTGGGGGCTGAGTTGAAAATGCCTTCCTCTGAAAAAAGTCTTTGTCTCTATCTCATGCCTGGGGTCACTTCCAGCCCTTAACTTTAAAATCAGATCTTGATTTAATGGTTTTAGAGCCATACAGCTAGTGTGAATTTGGACCACAAACCCCTATGGGGACCTACTTGTGATAACAGATTATTAGAGATGTTTTTCTACCTTCATCTAGTATCAAGGTCAATGCAAGCCAGTTCCTCATTGTCTGTTATTGTAGGGTGGATTTTTTCCTAGGTCGTGTTTGTACTGAGAGGGTAGGTAGCTCTTTCTTTCTAGCTGTCTGCTGAAGTTTATCTTTGTGGTATAATTAAAAAGTATATACTTGGGGCACCTGGGGTGGTTAAGTCAGTTAAGTGTCCGACTCATGATTTCAGCTCAGGTCATGATATCATGGGTCGTGAGATTGAGCCCTGCGTCAGGCTCTGTGCTCAGCGGGAGTCTGCTTAGATTCTCTCCCCATCTCCCTCTGCCCCTCTCTAACCCTGCTCATGTGTACTCTCTCTGAATCTCTCTCTCTCTCAAATAAATAAATCTTGAAAGAAAAAGAAAAAAGAAAAGAAAAGGAAGAAAGAAAGAAAGAAAAAGAAAGAAAGAAAGAGTATATACTTGGTCTTTATCCCAGATTTCTGGAATAGAGGTCCATGAAATCGATGAGTGATAGGCATGTCTTTTGTCGTTCGTTATGAACAACCTGAGTTCATGCTAATGGGATGACTTTTGGTGGGGCCTAGATATCTTCAGAGTGAGGGCTGGTCACCAGAGGAGACAATCACATGAACAGAGCATTGGTGTTTTTAGCCCCAGCTCCTGACCTGTGGAGGGAAGAGGGATTGGTGATGGAGTTCAGTCCGTCAGTCATGCCTGCGTGTTGAAACTTTGATTAAAACTCTGAAGCAAGGAGCGCCTGGGGGGTCAGTCAGTTAAGCGTCTGCCTTCAGCTCAGGTCATGATCTCAGGGTCCTGGGATTGAGCCCCATGTCGGGCTCCCTGCTCAGCGGGGAGTCTACTTCTCCCTCTCCCTTTGCCCCTACCGCCGCTCGTGTTCTTTCTCTCTCTCTCTCTCAAATAAATAAAAATCTTTAAAACAAAAAAACTCTAAAACCAGGAGACTAAGGAAGCTTCTGGGTGGTGAACACATCCACATGCAGGGAGGGTAGCCACCCTGATTCCATGGGGACAGAGGCTCCTGCCCTCGGGGCCCTTCCTGACCTCACCCTATGTACCTCTCCCTCTGCCTGTTCATTTGTATCCTCTGTACTAAACTGTAGTCCTGTGTATAAGGTCCTTAGTTCAGTGAGCCATTCCAGGAAATTATCAGACCTGAAGTGGGGATTGTAGGAACCCTAGAATTTGTAATCAGCCAGGCAGAAGTGCAGGTGGCCTGGGACCCCATTCGTGGCTATTGTCTGAAGTGGGCGCAGTCTTGCAGGACTGCGTGAAGTTAGTATCAGAACTGAACTGAATTGTGACACCCAGGTGGTGGCAGAGGACCGGAGAACTGGTTGTTTGGAAAACCAGTCATTCAGCTCCATGCTTTGGGGGGTCCTTAGGCTTTGTCTCCCAGGCCTCATCCTGTATGAGCATCAGAGTGGAAGCTATGTCAGCAAAGTGGGACAGCTGGAGGCCGCAACTCTGGATTTCCTCCCTGGGTTCCCATTTCGCTTGTTCTCTGAGGATTTCCCTGATACTCTCTTGCTAATTCAGTGTGTGTTTTAAAAAGATGCCTTTGTTTGTTTTGTTTACTTATCCAGCATTTTTAGTAATCTTTCAGTGGGATCATTGTATTTAGTCTACCATTTTCTTTTGCTGTTTCTTTATTATTTGTGTCTCTTGTTATTTGGTCTATTTGTATTTATGGTTTTAAGTCAAGTGAAAATACTTTTGCAAGATGGCATGTATAAAAAAATTAAAAAATAAAAATACCTTATTTTGACATGTTCTCGAATAACTTCATAGAGCGGGGTGCAAAGTTGGATGATCAGGGAATAGAAGCGAGCGCTAGGCTGCACTCACCAGCGACACACAACATGTCAGGATCCATAGAGTGCAGCTGAAGTGGTGCTTCCCAGGAACCTGTCGGGACCTACCGTGTGGGTGTTGTGCTGGGAGTTTATCTCACGGTCCTGTTCTCAGATAATGCCAGAGAGGTTAAATAACATGTCCAGGATTAGTCCACGAGAGCTGGAAATCAAAGACAGGTCTGCTGGATTCCAAAGTATACATAAGTTATTACGATGTTTTTATCATTTCTCCATCTTGAAACTTCCACCACACAAACATTTCTGTTTTGTAATTTTACCTTTTAAGGGATAAATTTTTATTGTTTTTCATTCTAGGAGGAAAAAAGCAAACCAGATGTGAATTTAAAAGATCTCCAGAATGAAGAAGAGATTGACGATGATCCACTGATAATTCTGAAAGCGATCTTACTGCAGGTAGAGAGAGAGTTTATATTTGCGTGTGTATTTCAGACATGCATGCAGATGTGTAAGAGTTCGTTGATAGAACTGATATCGGTACTATTCACAGCCTTTTCCTTCGGGACATTCTCTGTGTCTATTTTCACAATTTGTTTATTGGAGACTCTCTGGTTATAAAAAAGTTCATATTTGTGGTAGAAAACTTGAGAGAGAAAAAAAACTAGGAAATATATAAAAAGTATAAAATATGTAAAAGTATAAATAAACCAAGTACCCAGTTGTTGTTAACACTTTGATGTATATTCTTTGCATTCTGTCTTCTCCTTGTTTATATGCATATGTTGGGATTCGGTTATGGAGTTTTGGGGATTACTGGCCTTTTAAATAGAATTGGGATTTACCGTACATATTGTTGTGGAATTTGCTCTCTCCCAGTGTTATCCTTCTGCTCTCTGTAGTTCCTGAGGTTATGCCCCCTTTTTCATTCCTGATATTGATATACTGATAATACCTCAAGTATATGACGTTTTAACGTTTGCTTAGCACAAACGTTGTTTTGTAAGGGTGGTAGGTCTCCTTACGTGTATTTATCATTCTTATGAAGACTTTTTCTTGACTCTTTACCACAGACCTAGGCTGAGTCCTTTAACCACCTTGGTCTGGGGCCACTCTGTCAGTCTGCAGGGGCTGCTATAACAGAGGACCACAGACTGGGTGGCTTAAACACCAGAAATTAATTTTCTCACAGTCGTGGAGACTGGGAGTCCAAGATCCAGGTGCCAGCGGGTTTGTTCTCTCCTGCGGCCTCCCCGTGGCTGGCCGGCGGCCACCTTCTCACCGTGTGCTCACGTGGCCTGTCCTGTGCACTCGTGCATCCCTCGGGTCTCTGTGTGTCCACATTTCTTCTTCGTAATGAGGACACCAGTCGGATTGGACAAGGATGCACCCTAATGACCTCATTTTTCACATCATCGCTTCTTTAAGGCCCTTTCCAAATAAAGTCAGAGTTGAAATCTTTAGGGTTGAGGAGTCAGCATATGAATTAGCAGGGGGTGGGGGATGGACACATTTCAGCCCAACACAGTCACTTCTTCCCCCTTTTAGAATTTGTTTATATTTGGAAACATTCATAAGACATATTGATAAGCCTTTTTTGCACCTAAATATTTCTTATAAAAATCCCACAAAATAACAGGAATTTACCCAATCTCAGAATACTCTGTGGATATTGCTCTTTAAATGCTTAAACTTGGGGCGCCTGGGTGGCTCGGTCGTTGAGCGTCCAGCTCTTCATTTCGGCGCAGGTCAGGATCTCAGGGTCGTGAGATCAAGCCCTGCTTTGGGCTCCACACTCAGCAGGGAGTCTGCTTGGGATTCTCTCTCTCCCTCCCCCCCTTCCACTCGTGTGGGCACACGTGCACTACGGTCGCACGCTCTCTCTCAAATCTTTAAAAGTAAATAAATAAATGTTTAAACTTTGGTACAGGAAAGCATAATTCAAGTTTTCTAAACTGAGGCTTAATCTGCTTTTTAAAAAAATGTTTATTTTGAAACAGTTGTGGTTAATCCACTTACATGTTTGCTGTCTTAGGCACTTTTAATTAGATATAATTCTCTTGGTCGCTTCGAGCTCATAAATGTTACAGTTAAATCTCATTACATTTTCTTAAATGATTGTTTCTTTCAAAAGGAGGAGAATAATGTAATTCCTGTTGATCAACTGGGCCAGAAACTCTTGAAAAAGATAGGAACGTCGTGGAACAAAAAGTACAGGAAACAGTGTGGACCACTGCGAAAGGTAATACATGACATCTGTACAGGAGGTCCCATGCCAGGAAATTTTATTATCCCTTTGCAACGAAAATTTAGGTGAAAATGAAATCAGTATTTTTATTTAATGGTTAAAGTTCAGTTAAGTTACTTATTAAGTGTTATTAAGTAATTTATCGTAGAATCAAGAAGTAAGCAGGAAAAGAAGAGGGGAAAGGCTTATAATACAACAGCAGGAAATGTCATGAAATCCATACCCTAAAGGTCATCATTTTACTTATAGAAGTGTTTTAAGGTGTTCCCACAATTTTGCCTTGATCTTTCTTTTACACATAGTCCTGTTAAACTTGGTGATCGGGTTCCCTAGGCTGTGAGACTAGATACAGAAACTGAACACAAGTCAAACAGCTCGACTGAAAACAAGCACAGCAACACTTAGTAAATATTTTGCAGCTATTTCTTACAGAAGCAAGGAGCTTGCACACCTTCCGTAAGTGCCTCTTTTCCTTAGACCCCACTGCAGAAGTGAATGTTGGCTGAGTGACTCTGAGTCCGTAGCATAGGTTTTAAGGTTTTCATTTAAAATGATTGGGTCGCTGTCTCAGTATTTTACTCTTAAGTGTGATATTAGCTGTGTAGGTTTTTTGAAATTACAAATACCGTTTATAAGTTTGAGGGAGTTAGCTTTTCTTCATCGTTGACTGATAGTTTCATCTTGAATAGAAGTTTTTATCAAATGCTGGGTTTTTTTTATACCCTTTATTCTGTTCATGTGGTGAATTCCACTGACTGACCTTCTTAATGTTGAGCAAATCTTACATATCTGAGATAAATCCTACTTGGTCATGAAATTTTTAAGTATTGCTACAGTCATTGGCTCATATTTAGGATTTTTGTGCTGACATTTACGAGAGATAGTAGTCTTCGGTTTACTTTTTCTGTAATGTCTTTGTCAGATTTTAGTGTTAGGGTTATATAGGACTCAGAAGTTGGGAAACACTCCTTTATGTTCTTGGGAGGAATTGTCTAAGACTGATTTTTTTTTCTTTTTTTTTCTTTTTTTTTTTTTTTAAGATTTTATTTATTTATTTGACGGAGATAGAGACAGCCAGCGAGAGAGGGAACACAAGCAGGGGGAGTGGGAGAGGAAGAAGCAGGCTCATAGCAGAGGAGCCTGATGTGGGGCTCGATCCCATAACGCTGGGATCACGCCCTGAGCCGAAGGCAGACGCTTAACCGCTGTGCCACCCAGGCGCCCCTGATTTTTTTTTTCTTAAATGTTTGGTGAAGTTACTGAGACCTGAAAATTTTTTTATTTTATTTTAATTCCAGTGTAGTTAACGTACAGTGTTATTATATTAGTTTCAGTTGTACAGTGTAGGGACTCAGCAGTTGCATACATTACTCCATGCTCATCATGATAAGTGTCCTCTTAATCCGCTTTACCTGTTTCACCCATCCCCCTCCCCACCTCCCCTCTGGTAACCATTAGTTTGTTCTCTCTAGTTAAGAGTCTGTTTCTTGGTTTGTCTCTCTTTTTTTTCTTTGTTCATTTGTTTTGTTTCTTAAATTCCACATAATGAGTGAAATCATGGTATTTGTCTTTCTCTGACTTATCTCTATTACCATAATACACACCAGCTCCATTCATGTTGTTGCAAATGGCAAGATTTCATTTTTTTTATATGGCTGAATAATGTCCATTGTATGTAAATACCTCATCTTTATCCATTTATCTGTCGATGGACACTTGGGCTGCTTCCATAGTTCCGCTCTTGTAAATAATGCTGCAGTAAACCCAGGGGTGCGTGTGTTTTCCAATTTCCTTCCAATTAGTGTTTTTGTGTTCTTTGGGTAAATACAGTAGTGTGATTACTGGATCGTAGGGTAGTTCTGTTTTTAACTTTTCGAGAACCCTCCATACTGTTCTCCACAGTGGCTGCACCAGTGCATTCCCACCAACAGTGCACCAGGGTGCCTTTTCCCCCACATCCTCACCAACACCTGTTGTTTCTTGTGGGTTTTGTTTTAGCCATTCTGACAGGTGTGAGGTGATACGTCATTGTAGTTTTGATTTGCATTTCCCCAGTGATGAGTGATGTTGAGCATATTTTCATGTGTCTGTTGGCCTTCTGGGTGTTTTCTTTGGGGAAATGTCTGTTCATATCTTCTGCCCATTTTATAATTGGATTATTTGATTTTTTTTGGTGTTGCATTGTATAGTTCTTTGTATATTTTGGATACTAAACCTTTATTCGATATGTCATTTGCAAATATCTTCTCCCATTCAGTAGGTTGTCTTTTAGTTTTGTTGGTTCCTTTGCTGTGCAAAAGCTTTTTATTTTGATGTCATCCCAATAGTTTATTTTTGCTTGTTTCCCTTCCCTCAGGAGACAGATCTAGAAGGATGTTGCTATGGCCGATGTCAAAGAAATTATTGCCTGTGCTCTCTTCTAGGATTTTTATGACTTCAGGTCTCCCATTTAGATCCTTAATCCATTCTGAGTTTATTTTTGTGTATGGTGTAAGAAATCGGTACAGTTTCCTTCTTTTGCATGTCGCTGTCCAGTTTTCCCAGCACCGTTTGTTGAAGAGACCATCTTTTTCCCATTGCATATTCTAGCCTCCTTTTTGAAGATTAGTTGACCGTGCAATTGTAGGTTTACTTCTGGGCTTTCTGTTCTATTGAGACCTGATTTTTTTTTTTTTTTGGAATAAGGTTTTTTAATTATAGTTTAAATTTCTTTGATTATAGTGTTATTTAGATTTTCTGTTCTTGCATTATTTTGGAAAGCTGTGTTTTTTAAGAGATTTGTTCTTTTGTCTGTGATGTCAGATTTATTGGCATGAAGTTATTCACGGTATCCCATATTCTCTGTAGTGTCTGTAGTACCTAGAGTGATTTTCTCTTTTTCATTCCTAATATTAGTAATTTGTATTTTCTCACTTTTTTCCCATCAGTCTTTCTTCGGATTTATCAAGTTTATTAAACTTTTTAAAAAACCAACGTTTGGGGGCGCCTGGGTGGCACAGCGGTTGAGCGTCTGCCTTCGGCTCAGGGCGTGATCCTGGCGTTATGGGATCAAGCCCCACATCAGGCTCCTCTGCTATGAGCCTGCTTCTTCCTCTCCCACTCCCCCTGCTTGTGTTCCCTCTCTCGCTGGCTGTCTCTATCTCTGTCGAATAAATAAATAAAATCTTTAAAAAAAAAAAAAAAAACCAACGTTTGCCTCTGTTGATTTTGTCTGTTGCTCATCTGTTTTCTATCTCGTTGATTTCTGCTCTTGTTTTTAATTTTTTCCTTTTTCTTCTGGGATCTAATTAGATTAACTTTTTTCTAGCTTGGTATCTCAGTTGTTTTTAAACTTTCCTTTTAATACAAGCTTTTAAAGCTATAAATTTCCTTCTAAGGACTAATTTAGCTGCAGACAAACCTGACATGTTTTCATTATCATTCCATTCAAAATATTTTGTAATTTTCCTCATTTTTTTGGCAACTGTGTTCCTTAATTTCCAAATATTTGGGGATTTCTTTTTATCTTTTTGTTTTTTCTATAAGTTGATTTCTAGTTAATTCCATTGTACTCTTGAGAACACGCTCTCCATGATTTTAGTTCTTTTGATTTAAGATTTGTTTCACACTTCAAGAATATGGTCTGTGTTGCTGAAAATTCTGTATTCACCAAAAAAGTTATTTTCCGCAGTTGTTGGGTATATTGTTTTGTGAATGTCAACTATGTTAGATTGGTTAATAGCATTTGTGTTTCTTTGCTGTCGTTACTAATTTTTCTGTCTTTTGGTTTTATCAGTTACTAAGAGAGTGGTTTAAATCTCCAACCGTAATTGTGGATTTGTCCCTTCCCCCTTTGACTTTGGACAGTTTTACTTCGTGTACCCTGACGTTATATTATTAGATGCATACACATGTTGGATTTTTATGGCTTCCGGATGTACAATGCCCTTTCTTTATCTCTGCTAGTATCCCTTGCCTTAAAATTTACCTTGTCTGGTATTAGTGTAACCCTGCAAGTTTTTTATACAAGAGTGTCTCTTGCAAACAATATGAAGTTGGTTCTTATTTATTTTGGACAATTGTGGTTTTTAAGTAATTTGTTCTTTTATTTAAAGTAAAATTTGGGGCACCTGGGTGGCTCAGTCATTAAGTGTCTGCCTTTGGCTCAGGGCGTGATCCCAGGGTCCTGGGATCGAGCCCCACATCAGGCTTCTCCGCTGGGAGCCTGCTTCTTCCTCTCCCACTCCCCCTGCCTGTGTTCCCTCTCTCGCTGGCTGTCTCTCTGGCAAATAAATAAATAAATAAAATCTTTAAAAAAAAAACCCAAACAAACAAATAAATAAAGTAAAATTTGCTGGTGGATGGCTCAGTTGGTTAAGCATCTGCCTTTGGCTCAGTTCGTGATCCCTAGGATCGAGTCCGGCTCCCTGCTCAGCGGGGATCTGCTTCTCTGCCCCTCCCCTGGCTCGTGTTCACACACACACACTCTCTCTTTCTCTCCCTCTCAAGTAAAATAAAATCTTTTTTAAAAAATAAAGTAACATTTGTTAGCATAAAGTTGTTTGAAATATCCCCATAATATCCTTATAAAGTCCATAGGAGCAGGTGTTATGTTCCCTGTTTCGTTTCTGATATTGATCACTTGTGTGGTTAGCTTTCCTTTTCATCTGTCTTGCCTAGGGGTTTAGCACATCTATTAAACTGTTCAAAAAAGCAGCTTTGTATTTGTTGATTCTACTCTATTTGTCCATCTGTTTTCTACCAGATGGTAGTTTGATAGTTTCTTTTAATTAGAACGTTTAGTCCATTTTGTTTTAAGGTAGTAAGTAATATGGTTGAGTTTGAATTTACCATCGAGGTATTTGTTTTTTATTTGCCTCCTCTGTGTTTTGCTCCTTCATTCTTCCTCACCCTTTAGGTTAAGCAAGTGATTTTTAGTCTTTCGTCTTTACTTTGTTGGCCAATATATTGCTATATTTCTTTAATATTTTTATCCTAGGGATTATACTGTACATAAATCAATATTACCAACTACAGATTAATAGTATACCATTTCCTGAACAGTGTAAGATGTGGTGGTAAAACTGTGTTTCCCCATTTCCATCTTATCTGCTGTTGCCTTTTACATGTAAATTCTACTGTACGTTACTTATTAATATTATTTTTTGCTTTAAACACTTAGGCAACTTTTAAAGAAATTAATGAAAAACTAGTGTTTCATATTTATCCGTTGTGGTGTTCGTTGCTGCTTTTCGCACATTCAGCTGTGCATCTAGTATCCTTTCCCTGCAATCTCACAGAATTAAGTCTTTAGAGGATGTGGGGGGTCCCACGTACCCCATTGGTAAAAATATTCTCAGCTCTTGTTTGATTGAAATCTTTATTTTGCTTTCAGTTTTTTTAAAGGATATTTTTGCTGGATATAAAATTCTAGTTTAATAGTTTTTATTTTGTCCTTTCAGCACCTTAAAGATGTCATTCCATTATGTTTTGGCTTCTCGTTTTTTTTGGCTTAGAAGTCTAGTGTCACTTGAGCATAATGTGTCTTTTTCTCCACCTGCTTTTAAGATTTTTTTCTTTTTTCTGTGTTGTTTAGCAGCTTCACAATAATGTGTCTCAGTGTGGTGCTCTTTGTGTTTATTTGCTAAGTTTTTTATATCCATAGCTTGAGGTCTTTCTTCAGTTTTGTCCACTGTATTTTCAACTTGGTTGTCTGCCCCATTATTTCTTTCTTCTCCTTTTAGGACTACAGTTACATATAAATTAGACCATTTAGGATTTCCTCACAGATCTTAAATAACTGAGGTTTTCTTCTTTTTCTAATTTTTACCTCTTCTTCAACTTGGATAATTTACATTCCTCCATCTTCAAGTTCATTGGTTCTTTCTTTCTCTATATCCATCTATCTTCCATTAAGCCCAGCTAGTGAACTTTTTGTTCAGATATTGTAGTTTCCAGCTTTAGAATTTCCACTTAGCTCTAATTGAGAGTATCCATTTCTGTGCTGAAATTCCGTATCTGAACCCACTCTGTTCATCCTTTCCTATAAATTAATTTTTAAAGATATAATTGGTTTTATTAAGTCATATAAATGAAATATTTTAATAGCTGTTCACTATCATAATATCTGGATTATTTATTTCCCTTATGAATTGACTGTATCCTCTCTCAATTATGAATCACACTGTCCTGTTTGTGTGTCATTTAATCTTATATTGCCTACCATACGTTGTGGATTATATCATTGTTCTTGAAATTAGAGTTTTGCATTATGTTCTAAGAGGCTGTTGAATCTCCTTGGTCCTATGGAAGCTTCATTCTGGGCTTTGTATGGGTGGGTCTGTTGCAGTTTTGCTCTTAGTCCTGGGGAAAATGTGAGGTTCTTCCTCTTAAGGCAGAGGTTAGCAGACGGTGACCTGGGGGCAGAATGTGGCCTGCTGCCTGTTTTTGTACAGTCCTGAGTTAAGAGCTATCTGTACATTTTTAAATAGTTATTTTTAGTTTTATAAGTACCTACATAATGTCCTCAAATTTGCCTCTTAAGCTCACAAAGCCTAAAATAGTTACTCTCTGGTCCTTCACAAGCTTACCAGCCCCTGGCCTAAGGCCCTTCTGGGATTTCAACAGAAGGCCTCAGATGTTTGTCATATGCCTCTATCCTGTCAGAATTCCATGTTCATGTTTCTACCCAGAAATCTCTGCCAAGATCTCTGTTCAAATCGTGAATCTACTAGCTGTTGCTTTCTGTGGGGTTTCTTGCGTCTTGGGCTGTCCACGTACCGATCAGGAGTCAGCCAAGGATTTGAGGGGGATTTGGTATAGATTCGGGGCTCCTTAATGCAACTCTTTCTCTTTCACTTTCTAGCCTCTCCGGCATTTTCAGATTCTGTTTCCTCAGCTCAGTAAGACTCCTGTGCTTTGCTTGAACAGTCCCACCTTGCACGCTATAAAGTGGGAACCAGTGGCTTCATGTAAAACTCACCTAGTTTGCGTCCCTCTTGAAGGATTATGTCCCATCTGCTTAAGCCTGTTTCTGGTTATTCTCCAAACACTTGTTTTCATTATTTTGTCTAGGGTTTATCATTTCTTTTTTTTTAATTATAATAATATTTTTTATTATATTATGTTAGTCATCATACAGTATATCCCTGGTTTTTGATGTAAAGTTCGATGATTCATTAGTTGCGTATAACACCCAGTGCACCACGCAATACGTGCCCTCCTTACTACCCATCACCAGCCTATCCCATTCCCCCACCCCCCTCCCCTCTGAAGCCCTCAGTTTGTTTCTCAGAGTCCATAGTCTCTCATGCTTCATTCCCCCTTCTGATTACCCCCCCTTCTTTATCCCTTCCTTCCCCTACCGATCTTCCTAGTTCTTATGTTCCATAGATGCGAGAAACCATATGATAATTGTCTTTCTCTGCTTGACTTATTTCACTTAGGGTTTATCATTTCTTATCAGAAAAGTTAGTCCAGTAAAAGTTCTCTGCCATTACTGGGACCAGACTCCGCTGAAGCTTGAGGCTGGAAAGAATTAATCCTCACTTCTCAAAGGAAAAAAACGGCTATTCTCTGATTATTGTTATTTGATTATACCTTAAACAAATGAGCTGCAACACTATATTACCATCTTTTATACACGGTATTAACAATATTGTCTTTGGGTCGTAGACCTATTTCCTTCTGTTTGTGATAAAACAATACTTTGATTATAGCATTGGCACTGCTACACATTATTTCTGTCCAAGTGGAAAATGAGAAAATCACCTTTCCATATTGATCGATGGGCTAAGCAGATGTTGCATATGCCTCCCAAGTGATTTTCTGTATAAAGTAAGTTCATGCTGAGAGAAGAGGAGACACAAGGCCACACAGCAATCAGGGAGTGAGAGAAGAGTAGAGATGGAAAGGGGGGATGGGCAGTGAGGAAAAATGCTTTTTTCTTCCTAATCCTTTAGCTAGAACTTGGAGAAATAGTTTTTGGGATTGAGACGTAAGCTTTCTGTGCTTTGATTTCCTGAGCTAACCTGTCAGTTTCCTGGACAGACAACAGTCGGTTTAGTTAATGTTACGTGACAATGTAGGCTTATAATTTTGACTTTATTCCAGCAGGGTTTGTCTGAGTCACTAGTTTTAAAATTCTCTTCTGTAGTGCTTCACTGTGTGATTACCTTTGTGCCTTGTTTAGATTGCTTTAAACGTCTCAGAAGTGTTAGTTCTACCTAATCTGTTTTAGTACTTTTTTAAAATGGTGTCACAGACGTATAAGTAACATATTTTTTAGATTCGCCATGGCAGCTTTCTCCCTTGATGTGACTATTAGACTGTTTAACAGAGCGCACTCTGGTTTTCATTAAATGTTTTATCATGACTCAAATGGATTTTTTTCCCTCCTAGCTGGCTAGGGCAAAAATAAAGGTGAAGTTCAAATATCTAGTCACAGAAAGGAAGATGTAGTTTTTTTATTATGTCCAATTAAAAAAAATTTATTAACCTAGTATTTGTTTTTTGTCTCCGTATAGTTCTTACAGCTTCATTCCCAGATATTTCTACTCAGTTCGGATGAAAGTACAGTTAGTCTATTGAAGAACGGTTCTCTCCAGGCTGAGTCTGATTTCCAAAGGAATGATCAACACATTTCCAAGACACTTACTTCAGAATCCCCAGGATTAAATGATAGACCCTCCTGTTCCCACTGGTTTGATATAAATGATTCCAAAGTCCAACCAATCAAGGAAAAAGACATTGAACGGCAGTTCCAGGGTAAAGAAAGTGCCTACATGTTGTTTTATCGGAAATCCCAGTTGCAGAGACCCCCAGAAGGTATGGAAAGAGAAATGTTCCTATTTGTTCAAATTGATGATGTTAGAAGATAAATATTGAATGCTATTTGAATTTTTACCCTTTTAAAAGAAAGTTTACTCTTGGAACATTTTAAAATATTTTCAGGCTAACAGTAAGAAATACATTATGCCAAAAGAAATCCAACAGTCTGTCATTTTGTAACTATATATTTCTATTTTATTTTTCCCCTCTAATGATATGAGGCCATGGTTATTGTTTCAGAACTGGGTTTTCTTGGACTGCATAATGGTTTCTTGTTGTGTGGACCAACTTGTATACGACTGCCCTGTGCTTAGGCTTGGCTGTGTCATTTGGCCATGCGTATGTCGCCTTTGAGTTGTAGTGGCCTTGGTCTTGTTTTCATATGTGCCCTTTTATTGCCCTCTTTTTTCTTTTCCTTCAAAGTAATTAATGTGTTTTATGAGCAGTTGAAATATTTTCAAAGCGTTCTTTGTTAAACCTTCTACGACAGCTCATACCAGGGAGGCTAAACACTGAGACCCACAATGATAAATTTTTTAATTGAGACGACTGACATGAGTCAGTATGTGAGCCTTTGGTCACTTCCCAAAGTCTACTCAAAAGTAAAAAAAATCCTAACCAGGAAAGTTCCTTAGATAGAGGCATTTCTGTAGTTACAAATGAGAACACTGTTCTTAGAAAATGGGAGTAGTAAGCATTTTTATAAAGAATAAGAAGAAAGAAGTTACTAATTTGCATGTGAGTCAAAGGAAATAAACTTTCTGGTTCTAAAACAATTACATAATTATTCTGTTTAACCAGAAATTCTAGGCTTTATTTTTCTGAGGGGAAAAAAATACAGTCGTGGCTCTGATAAAAATATTCTGAAGCAGAATTTACAGTTCTGGAAATACGTATTAACAAAAAAAGAATGTGTTCAGATGGAGTATTGTCTTTTTCCCTGAATTGGATTTTAGTATGTGTATGTTTTTACTATGTACTGAATGATAGTTTTCCAGTTAGCTTAGGAATTGAATAAAGGTCTGGCAGAAATCTTGATGGACTTTTTGTGGAGATAAAGGGATGAAACTTGGCAAAATGATTCTAAAATTCATCTAGAGAGACAAACATTAATGAAAACTGAAGAAGGGCCTGCTGAAGGGAATTGACTCCATCAGTAAAAACCTATTTGTAGAGCTCCCGCATTCAGACAGTGCCGTGCTCATGCAGAGAGGGGGACACATCATTGGAGTAGAGCCAGCCCAGAAATCCACCCAGGTATTTTTAAGATTTTAATCCGTGGTAAAGTGACTTTTCAGATAAACAGGAGGAAAGTGAATTACTCAAGAAGCTGAGCTGGAAGTTGGTTAGCTGCCAGTCACTTGAATTAGCAGTCAGTGTAGTCAAGTGACTATAATCATCGCTTGAATGAAATTTGAGTTCTTTCAATGTTTATGTTAAAAGGGAACCTTTAAATGTATAAAATATATTTTCTAATATTAAGGTAGAGAAGACCTTCCTAAGCTTAAAAGCAAAGAAAGAAAAATTAAGGAAAAGTATTACAAACCTTAAACAATATAAAAGGCAAATGACAAGCCTAGTGGGAAACAGCAAAATGTATGACAAATCTGTTTCCCGTCTGCAGAGTGCTTTTACATATATTCCATTGTGCTCGATAGAACATTGGGAAAAGGATATAGATAAGCAATGTATAAAAGAAGAAATAGGAACAACCAATAAACTAGAAAAAACAAAAAGAATCAGGGGCAGTTGGGTGGCTCAGTCGATTAAGCATCTGCCTCAGCTCAGGTCATGATCTCAGTGTCCTGGGATCGAGCCCCGCGTCAGGCTCCCTGCTCAGCGGGGAGTCTGCCTGTCCCTCTTTCTCTGCCCCTCTTCCCCCATCCCCCACTCATGCTTGCTCGCTCTCTCAAAAAAAAAAAAAAAAATTAAAAAAAGAAAGACTTCAACCTAAATCATAATCAAAAAATAGGAATTGAAACAGCAATGAGATGCCACTTTTTTCCTACCAAGTTAAATGTTTCTGTTAATCTTGTTCTCAATAGTTGGCACTTCATCTACGGCTGGTAGGTATATAAAGTCCTATAACCAGTTTGGTTATATGTATTTAAAAACCTTAAACCAGGGATGCCTGGGTGGCTCAGTTGGTTAAGCAACTGCCTTCGGCTCAGGTCATGATCCCAGGGTCCTGGGATCGAGCCCCACATTGGGCTACCTGCTCAGCGGGAAGTCTACTTCTCCCTTTCCCTCTGCCACTCCCCCTGCTTGTGCTTTTCTGCTCTCTATCAAATAAATAAATAAAATCTTTAAAAAATAAAACCCTGAAACCAGTAATTCTTCTACAAATTTGTCTTGGAATAATCAGAGGTGTGTATAAATATTCATGTTCAAAGATGTTTGTTACTCCCATTATTTTAAAATAATGAGTAGAAATCACCTGAATATCTAACAGAAAAAGATTGGTTAGATTAATTATGCTACTTATAGAATGAACTACTATGCAATCATTTAAAACTTTGGAGAAACACAAACACGAAGTGAAAAAGCATGTTACAGATTTGTTATATGTAATCCCAGTCGCTTTAAATAAGGGTGTGCGTGTGTGTGCACACACTTGTGTGTAGTTACGTGTGTGCGTACAGATGCATTGTGTAGGTACAGAAGAAAGACCAGAAGTACAGATAACAAATTTTAGCAGTATCTCTTAGGAATGGCATTACAGGTAATAGCTATAAAAATATCTTTTATATCGTAAAAATAATTTCCAGAATTTTTACAGCAGCAATTACTACATTTGTTATCAGGAGGAAAATAGTAGGTGCTCTTTTTAAAAAGTATATTTAAAGAGAACTAAAGAAATGGGATCCTTCTAGCATGGCATAAAGAACTGTTTATCTTCCATTTGCTCTAATGTTTTCATTTTTCAGATGGGAAAACTGAGATCCACAGGAAGTTAGCATTCACAAAGATAGTCGAGGCTTCCTAGCTCCCAGTGCGATCTTCGCAGATTCCCAGCAGCCAGGGTCCATGTAGTCAGCCCAAGTTAATGAAGCGTTTTGTTCACAGCTCGAGCTAATCCAAGATACGGGATTCCACGTCATTTGCTGAATGAGATGGATGCAGCCAACATTGAACTGCAAACAAAAAGGTAATTTGAACTTTCTTTTAGAGTTTGAATGGTTCTTTTCTGGAGAACGAGGATCTCATTTAGGTCTTAAGTCTTCAATCATGAGAATTAAAAAAGATAAAAGCCAACTAATCAATGCCAGTGCCTGTGTGGCTGCTGAAGTTTTGTAGGGAGAGTATCTTACTTTGAAATCAGCCTCATCGGTGAGAGTGAATGAAACGAGGTCACATAAAAGGCCATTACCGAGTAGGGATGGAGCCTCAGAAGCCTAGAGAAATCGGTGAGCACGTAGGACGTTAAGTGGATTGTATCCTGGCCCGTCAGGTGATTCCCAAGGTGCAGAGAGAGCTGCATGAAAGTCACCCCTCGTAAATTAAGTAGCTATGGAGACCCAGCACCTAGTGACAGAGACCAGAGGCGGCTAAGAGGAAGAAATGTGGATTCTGCAAACTTCCAGGCTTCATGTCAGTTCAGGCAGAAACTTGTAATAGGTTATCTCAGGCATGGTTTGTGAGGACTTGATAATCTCATGTTCTCTTTTGAGGTCTCACCTTGGACCCTGAAGAACTGTGTCTTTATTTGCTCTCTGCTGGGGTCAGCAGGGCACTGGGTTAGGGAAGTGGATGTTCTCGTGGCCTCCTTGTGGACCCGCGTGGCTGGTTGATTATGTAGCCGGGATGTGTTCAACATTTTTATCATTGGCTTAAAACTAGGGAAAAAAAGGAGCAGGTAGATTGAATGGCAAACCACTATCAAAGGAAACCAAGACACTAAAAATATAAAAACTAGGGTAAAATATCTTAAATAGGGAAAACAACCTGCCCGAGTGGGTGCAGACTAGCAGTGGGCATTCACAGCAACGGCCAAAGGGGTTTCGCCAGCCAGCACTAAGCTTTTTAACGTGGCCATCAGAAAGCTAGTGCTGTCTTCGACCACATCAATAGAATTGCGTTGGGGGTGTCCGAGCTTGGCGGTGCCCTCATCCAGCTCTCCGTGGGCCAGACTGCCTGGAGTGGGCTGTCGGGCACTGGCTCCAAGGCAGCCGAGCAGATTCGGAGAAGAGCCACCAGCTCCGGACTATTGCTGAGGGTGTTCGATCTGGGGAGAGCAGACTGGGGGATCGTGAGATCCACTTTAAATATGCTACAGAAGAGTCCGCGGGGCCTAGTGGAAGTAAGGAGGAGACAGCAGTTTGTAAATCTGGCACTTAACACAATTACAGGAAAAGGTCTCTAGCATATTTGTAACTACTTTCTCAGGGTTGGAAGATTTTGAGTTTCGATACTTAGAGTAATAGTGCATGGTGTGTATTAAAATCTATTTTCCTTGGAATTCATGGTGGCAGGGCTGAAATTTTGCTATTCATTGAGAAAACTAAAATGAGTCAACTTTGGAGCATGGAAGAAAAGGACATTAATAACTAGGTAGAACAGAGAACTTATTTATCTTATAAATCAAGTATTTTTGGTTTGGGATGAAACTGTGTGTTATAAAAACAGAGCATTTATGTATTTTTTATGCCTCTTTAAAGGGCAGAATGGGATTCTACAAATAATAATCTTGAGTTGCGTCTGCACCTGGGCCCTCATTATCATTTCTTCAACGGGGCTCTGCACCCAATCGTCTCTCAAGCAGAAAGCGTGTGGGATTTAACCTTTGATAAAAGAAAAACTTTAGGAGATCTTCGACAGTCAATGTTCCAGGTAATTTAGCCGTGCTTCCTCTTCATTTAGACGTGAAGGTCCAGCTCAAGCTGGATTCTCCTTTTCAGAAATCCCATTTAGGATTCAACTATTTATTTTTCAAAGCACTTAAGAAAATCCTGCATCTGCTGCTTCCTGAGGGTCAACCCAGATGTTCTCGCCTCACTTGTGTGTCTTTTAGAGAGGCTTTTCTACACAGGCAGTGCCCACGCTGTCCTGCCAGCAGGCTTTCGGGGAGAATCAGCCGGTACATTTTATTTTGGGGAGAGAAAAAGTATAAGGCTGTTTCTTTTTTGGAAAATAAAATTATTTTTTGGAAGGAGTAAAAATAAGCACGTTGCTGGGGCGCCTGGGTGGCTCAGTCAGTTGTGTCTGCCTTCGGCTCAGGTCATGATCCCAGGGTCCCCGGATCGAGCCCTGAATCTGGCTCCCCGCTCAGCGGGGAGCCTGCTTCTCCCTCTGCCCTTCCCTCCGCTCATGCATGCTCTCCCTCCTGCTCTCTCTCTCTGTCTCTCTCTCTCAAATAAAATCATTTTTTTAAAAAAACGATAAGTATGTTGCCTAAAACCAAAAACTAAACAAACAAAAGCAAGTAACATTTCTCCCTTTCCTAAGTGTAGGACAGCATTTGTTATTAAAATTTTTCAGGGAAGGAAAATACCTTCTGTTGTGCAGTAAAAACAAGCATCGTTGTAAATCTTCACCTCCGATAATCGATCCAAGTGTGTTTTAATGACAACAGTGCTGTTCATTTTACTATAGTGTCTTCATATAAATTATGTCCTCTGGTTCTTTAATCTCAGGGTAACCTAAAGGCAAGCTAACCCCATTTTAAAGGTGAAAAATTTGTGATTTAGAGAGATCTAGTGGCTTTCCCACGGTCAGCCTTCCAAGTGTGGTAGAACTAGGCCTCAGCCCTGGTCTCCTTATTCTTTCCTTCCTTTTGATCACATTTCTTCACCTCTCACTACTTCCTGATCAAGGAAAAGGAAAATAGAAAATGTAGCCTTTGGGGCATCTGGGCGGCTCAGTCAGTTAAGCATCTGACTCTTGATTTCAGCTCAGGTCATGATCTCAGGGTTGTGAGATCAAGCCCCAAGTTGGGCTCTGAGCTTAACGGGGAGTCTGCTTGAGATTCTCTCTCTCTCCCTGCCCCTCTGCCCCTCCCCCTAGTGTGTGCACATTCGCTCGTGCTGTCTCTCAAATCTTTAAAAAAAAGAAAATGTAGTCTTTTATTTTTTGCAGAAATAAGTTAATTTTCTGGAAAACTCTCATCAGTCCCCCAAATCATTAGCTTTCTTTTTTTTAATTTTTCTCTTGTAAAAGCAAAGCAGGCCAGTTTCTTTGTTAATTTTAGTTGATTTGAATGATATTTCAGTGTTGGATTAGTATCAGGATTTCTAAAATTTCCTACTGTTTCTGAATTTTTCCATTAAAAGTTCATCCCTGAGCCCGTCCTGCAGTGTTGGTGTAGGTGGGCAGGGGGGCTGACCCTGTCCAGGGGGACCTTTCAAATGGAAAAGGCCTATTCACTTTCATAGGTTTTTGATTCGCTCCAGTCTGCTTTCTGGTGTTTGGCGTGCACATCTCTGTTTTCTTAGAAGTAAGCCCCTGGCAGGCGGCTACAAGATTGGTGCAGTTAACTAATCACTTCTAAAGAGAAAATTTCTTTTTTTTTTTTTCATTAAGATTTTATTTATTTATTTGAGAGAGAGGGAGTGCGTGAGCAGGGCTAGGAACAGAGGGAGAAGCAGGCTCCCTGCTGATCAGGGAGCCCCATGTGGGGCTTGGCCCCAGGACCCTGACATCATGACCTGAGCCAAAGGCAGACCCTTAACTGACTAAGCCACCCAGGCGCCCCAGGAAATTTCTTTTGAAGAGAACTACCTTGTGCTATTGTGGAGAGAGACGAAATATGACTGACTTTATGGGTGACGTTATTCTGGTGAGATGACCAGTCCCCAGAGTCTTGGATCTAGAAACTTAAAAAACAAATCCATGGTCATATAGGAAGTGGTAATGCCACTTTTTGAATTTATGGTTCAAAACATTCGTTTCAGATTAGTGAGAATTTTGATGTGTGCTAGGGTCCGTGCTGCTTTTCCCTGAATGGTGCTAATTAAACAAATGATTTTTGCTCTTTTGGACAAAGATATCTGGGCTGGCGTGTTGATCTGTTTGCCTTCTGATAAAAGCGGTCTTCCTGTAAATTAGCACAGTCGTCACGGTGGTCCTCGTGTTCACTGTGTCCGTCATCCTTCTCCAGGCACTAATGGATGAGATGGAGCATCTTTGGATTTGGCTAATTTAGCACCGAGTGATGTCTTCTTGCCACATTTTTGGTGTTGGGTGGGAGGGGCATACTCATTTGCTAGCTCCCTGTATCATCTAAACATAGGAAAAAGAGTACAGTGGTGTTCTTTTACCTGGAAATGTGATATTTATGTTACTTCTCATTTCTCTTTTCTTCCATTAATATTCCGTAGCTGTTAGAATTTTGGGAAGGAGATATGGTTCTTAGTGTGGCCAAGTTTGTACCAGCAGGACTTCACGTTTACCAGATGCTTGATGGTAAGATAAATATTAAAACACCGCACCTCATTTCCTATATTTGTATTTTGTGGGGCTCACCTGTGATTTTCTGCTCTTAGCCAGTCTTTCCCCTGACCTACTACTTTCTTACCTAGGCTGTCATCACATGGTCGGTTTTCAAACAAAAATTTAGAATTTAAAAAAAATAAAATTCTAAAAAATTTAGAATTTAAAAAAAAGATTTAAAAAATTTATCTGATTTCTCTAACGTGTGAATTTTGCTAACACAGAAATATTTTCTATTTTTTTGAAATGAAGGCCACCTCTCCCCCAGACCAGTTTTTTAAAAGGCTCTGGAGGCGCCTGGGTGGCACAGTCGGTGAAGCTTCAGCTCAGGTCATGATCTCAGGATCGTGAAACAGCCTCGTGTCAGGCTCCGAGCTCAGCAGGGAGTCTGCTTGACACACTCTCTCCCTCTTCCTCTGCCCCTCCCTGCTGCTCTCTCTTTCTCTCTCTCTCTCTCTCAAATAAATAAATCTTTTAAAAAAACAAAAAATGATAAAAGTCTGTGGAATTTTTTTGTATTACCACAGATTTTTTTTTTAGCAAAACAGTTTCAAACCATTAACATCTTGTGTATATGGCTTGATTTATTTTTCTCCCAACTCTCAGCTTCAGATTTTGTAGCAAAACAGCACTTGGCGAGCGTAGAGGTGTTTACTACCTGTGAATAACAGCAAGACGGTAGTAACAGTAGCAGCTGCAGTGACACTGTGGTGGACTTCACTGCGCCAAATCCAGGGAGAAGTCTTATGTAAATTATCTCATTTGATTTTCACAAAATTCTTTTACCTGCATTTCCTAAACAAGTAAACGGGACATGGGGCCGCAGTGCACAGGACAGCCAGCCAGTTAGTGCTGGGTCTGGGGCTGAGTGCTGCCTGAGCCTCCCTCCCGCACACACCGTCCCGTGCAGTCGGCGCCTCCTGTCCTGGTGCTCACGGAGCTCACGGAGCTTACGTAACAGCACGGGGAGACGCTTACCTAAGGCGGGAAACAAAAAACCTGAAGAGTGTGGTGAAAAGCATAAAGATAAAAATAATCTTAAATACTACCAACATAATACAGTTACTGCCTTTTTCTTTATTTTCCTTGATGAGAATGCTTTTTCAAACAAATATATTTAAGTGTCTCAGCTCTTTCTTTCCTTCAGTTGTTTTGGTGATTGTGGCGAATGGTCTCACTGATGAGCTCATCTTCTAGGAGATGACCTGACGCTGTGTGAACTGGAGATTGCGGACGGGGAAGACCTCTTTGTATGGAATGGGGTGGAGGTAAGAACGGATTGAAGAAACATTCACGATGGTTTTGGATTTTTTTTTTTTTAAGTGTCGTAAGAAAACTTTATTCAGCATCTCTGAAGGCAGCTAGATACCAGAAAACATCTGAAATGTCTGACAGATTTTAGGTACAGTCAGTGTTAGTCGTTTGCTGAGATGTTGGTCAAGTGTGTCTGCAGGGCCGGAGGCTCTGTCGGTCTGTCCCTCCAGTGGTCCAGATGATCCCGCTAACACAGCTGCTGCTGAGGGGGTTCAGGAGGGGCAGGCAGCTACCCTGAGTTAGGGGAGTAGCCTCCGGGAGCGGAGGGGGTTCTCCAGGTCAGGAAAGGGGCGAGCAGCATCTCACCCATTCTGGTCTGTCCTTGGTCCGTCTCATATATTTCCAAGGCTTTTTTCTTTCTTCTTTTGTTTTCCCCCCAAGGCTTTACTACCACTGCTGAGGACTCACATCTGTCTCCACTCCACATTGCTCTCCTAGAAAATAAAAGATGGCTGAGAGAAAGTTTCAAAGGAAAAAGCTAAAGTTCTGATACATACAAGACATTCGTGAAAACTTCATTTCACTCGAAAAAAAAAATAATTCTCTAAGAGTCGTCTTTTACTGTGTGATTATTTTGACTTGATTTTGGCACGGAAACTATACTAAGGTTGTCTTGGTATTATCGTAGGTTGGTGGCATCCCGATTCCAACCGGAAGTGACTGCGAACCTCTGCTCTTACACGTTCTTCATCTAGCAACAAGCAGCGAGGGGGAAAGGTGTCCGCGCTTGGTGGAGTCTCCACATGTCTTTCCGTCCAATGCAGAAGTGGGTGCCGTGCTCACAGCCCTGGCAGTGCCCGTGGGGGTCCTCTTCATCAGCGCCACTGACCCTGCTGGGGAAGAGAACTGGGTCGCCATTCCCGAGGAAGACCTGAAGAAGACGTTCAGAGAGCAGGGCCTCCGGAACCAGAGCTCGGTTCTCGTTCAGGATTCCAGTGATGATAACAGGTACCCTGCTGAAACATAAGAGAATTCCTTTTTAAGTTATTTTAATGATAGTTCTGTCTCTTAGAACTCGATAGCTTTATTTTAATACTGATAAGAGTTCAGTATTTTCCTTTGGTTTCTAACCATTGTGTCCTGGATATCGCATACAGGAGTGTTCTGGGTTAGGCAACTTGGAGGAAGATGATACTGTAATGTGATTTTTTAAAAATTTTTATTTGTTGGTAAATGAGGTCACTAAATAATGTAGATATAGATGAGATATAATCTGGATTAGTGGTTTATAAAGCAGAATCTTGTAAAATGAATTCCAGCTAGCACTTACTACAAAACTGAAGGTACATTCTCACAAAGAAAGTTCCTGAATCTTTTCATGAGGAGGATATTAAGATCTAGCTAAATTTGTCAGTTTTCTCACAAGACTCCCATAAGGCAATTCAGTTTTTCATTGTAATCCTTTTTCTGACTGTGGGGACCCTCCCAGCTGCCCAGGGAGGGCAGTTACGTGGGGGATCATATTCTTAGTTCCTGCGAGTCACATTGGAGGCTCAGAAGTGCTGCCTGTCTCCGTTTTGTTGTCTGCGTCTGTTATGGTACGTTTCTGTGGTCAGTGTGTCCTGCCCTGTAACCCTCCGGTTTCCTTATACTGAAGACTTGACATTTCAAGCCACAGATCCGTTCCCTGCTTGATCGGTCAGAGTCTCCATATTGTCATTAACAGCGGCTGTGACACAGAGGCAGCGCGCTTAGAACAGTCTTTACTTTGTATTTATCACTATTACTCTTTCGGACAAGTGTTTTCCAGGCATTTATTTCTGCACTTTGTTTACTTAAAAGATTATTATATGTCCCTTTATGAAAAGTAATACACGTGGGACGCCTGGGTGGCTCAGTCGGTTAAGTGTCCCAACTCTTGATTTCGGCTCAAGGTCATGATCTCAGGGTTCTGAGATCGAGCCCCGCATCAGGCTATGTGCTGGGCGTGGAGACTGCTTAAGATTCTCTCTCTCCCTCTCCCTCCCCCCCTCACCCCCCAAACTAAGTTTAAAAAAGTAATAGGACATGTGTTAGGACTTGGGAAATACAGACGTGAAGACCGGAGGCCCGAAATGTCCTTGCAGTACCCGTGCAGGGTCAGTCACCATTAGCTCTCCTGTTGCCCTGAGCTCAAATAATTGATTTTTTTGTTTTGAAGGTTTTTTTCTTTTCAAGCTTAATAGTGATTATTTCATGGACAGTTGCATCCTGCTTTTCACTCCTGCGTCTGTAGACTCTTCACAGACCTCGTGGCGCGGCTCCGTAGTGGTCTGTGTGGACGTCGTAGCCTACCTGACCGCGCTCCCGCGCGAGGCAGTCTGTGCAGGGGTGAGGACGAGGACGCAGGCCGGCCGCCTGGGCTCGTGTCCAGCTTTATCACTTCCTGACGGTGTGGCCGTGTGCAAGTCCCCTCATCTCCCTCTGCTCAGTTCTTCTTCTGCAAAAACCGGCTTCCTAGAACCAGAGGGTCTGGGAGCTCAGTGCTGATAGAGGGTTTGCGTGCGGTGACAGATGGGCTGTTGTCGCCCCGTCCTCACGCAGTCGCTCACCGCCTCAGGGTAGTCTTCAGGGAACAGCTTTGTGCCTCAAACTTCGCTGTCGTTAGGATTGCTCACTTAGGGGTAGTCCCAGGGTGGAACAGCTGAAATAAAGGGTGGAATCGTGTTTCGGGGCTCTGGTACACGCTCCCAAGAGGACTCCGCCCACCCATTCAGCGCCTCTGTGTGAATAGAAAGCCACTCCTTTACTCAAGACCCTTTACTACTATGTGTAGGGAAATTTTGTTAGAGCAAGACACCTACTTGTTCTCGTAGGCCGTCGTCACCAACATATAAACGTACAGCAGGTGCGATGGGAATGACACACCCCTTAAATGGGGCACTTCTGTGCAGCGGCTGTCTCTGCAGCTGTGCACGGCTGTCCTGTTATGAAACTGAATCCAAATCCCGGGCGGGCTTCTGGCGTTGGTACTCCGAGAGCTCGCCCGGGGGTCCCAGTGCGCAGGCCGAAGTGGCCGCGGATTATTCCGTGACAGCGCTTCTCCCTGAAACATGTGGCAACACAACAAACAAAACAAAAAACGGGGTAACGAGTTATTTGTGTAAGTCAGAGCGTACTTGGAGCCCCGAAACGCACTCCCCGCGCAGCTGCCTAGCACTGCCCTGCAGAGACCGCTGTCCTCACGCCGGCTCCGTGGGCCTTGCTCACCTTTAATTCCTCACATCAGAGGACACGCGCAGAATTTCGGAAGTGCTACCTAAGGAAAGGTATTGCTTTTCTGATCCACAGAAGCACCGAGTAAAGATACGTTTTTTAAATGTCTTTATTCCTACAGTTCGTTGCTCACACAAGGGAGATGGTTCACTGGTATGAATGAGATGAGCTGGCTCCAAGTTCAGAATTTATGCGAATTCGAATCCGAAGAGAAGCAAGTTAAAATATCAGCAACTGTGAACACAGTGAGTAGATTCCAGTTCAAGTCCGGTGGACAGTGTTCTGGCTTAACAGTGTTTGATTTTGAAAGCAGGACCTGAAATCTTCCAGAACGCTTGTCTCATGGGCTTCTAGATCTTAAGAAATCAGCTTTTTGGGGCTCCTGGCTGGCCCAGTCAGCGGAGCACACAGCTCTTGATCTTAAGGTCATGAGTGCAGGCCTCACGTGGGACTTAGGGCTTGCTTTTTTAAAAAATGTGGGGGGAGGAAACCAACATTTTGTTGTTAACATTTGACAACCGCTCGTTTGCCTATATTAGCCCTTCGCATGTTTCAAGAAGGTATGTGCCTTTTTTCTATCCAAAGGTGCAATTAGAATGTAGGATTTACCTATTTAATTAGTTCATGGAATCCCCTAGCATTGATAAATATAAAATGCTATTTTCCCCACAATCTGTTCTCTGTTTTTTAAACCAGGCATATATGTTTCGTGTTGTCGTGTTGTTTTTTGGTGGTGGTTTTTCTAAGCTGATCTTCAGTCCTTCAGCGTCGTACTCTGTGCTCTATGTAAAGCCGGCTGCTCTTAAAAGGGAGTCCTGCAGTTTTCCACTGAAGACTGTGACCCTGGTTGCCTTAAACATCATTCTGGGAAACATCTTTTTACATACGTGCAGTCTCGATTCATTAAGTGTTTTTTCTGTAGTATCAAAAGAAACCTATTAGAATGTTTTCTATAGATATTCTGATTTCTTAAGGCGCATTAGGGTTGTTGGTACCGTGGAGGGGACGGTGTAAAGCCAGCTCTGGAGCTCGGCAGACCTGCCACCCTGACCCTAAGTGGGAGGCTTTGGTGAAGTCCTGGTTCCTCCTGTCCTCGTTCCTTCTTGGTGCTGTGTGGGGCGCTGCTGGGAGGGTCAAGTCCGTGATCGCTGACATCACTTTTACCCCTAAATGTCCAGTTTTATGCCCTAGAGGCAGTTAGCCTAAACTAAAAAGAAAAGAAAACAATCTAAAAGTAATTTAAACAAAAATTTTAAATAGTGCCCTTGGATTAGCGTTGTCCATTTTTATATTTTTTTATGTTCACTGGCCCTAAATTCATCGTTCTTAACCTAAAGAAATACAATTAATTGCATTTTCTTTTGTTAGCTCTTGTTAGAAAGGCTAGTGTGGGTTTTCAGCTTCTTGCCTTTGTAGCTAGAATTATTTCTTGAGCTTTCCATCTTTCCGTTCTAGTTACCATCAGTTTGGTAAAGCCTTAACAATTAAGATCCCAGTTTTTGCTTTTAACTTGGTAGAAGAGAGGAAATGAATGTCTGAGATGGAAAAAAATCTTTTTTTCAAGTAGGCAGAAACTTCTGTCCAGTAACTGGTAAGTCAGCTGAGCTGTGTACACGAACACTGACAGCCTTCACGCCCTCCCCTCCTGTTGTTCTCACGCACACAGAGTCACTAGTTTATTTCTCTGTTTTAGGTGGTGTTTGATATTCGAATTAAAGCCATAAAGGAATTAAAATTAATCAAGGAACTAGGTAATCATTTACGTTTGCTTTCGGGGTTTTTTGGTTTAATTTAGTTTTGTTTTGATTTTTGGTTAAAAAAAATATGGGAGTACAGGGGTGCCTGGGTCACTCAGTTAAGTGTCTGCCTTCGGCTCAGGTCATGATCCCAGGGTGCTGGGATCAAGTCCCGTGTCGGACTCCCTGCTCAGTGGGGAGTCTGCTTCTCCCTCCCTCTCTGCTTCTCCCCTGGCTTGTGCTCCTTCTCTCTCTCTTTCTCTCTCAAATAAATAAAATCTTAAAAAAAAAAAAAATACGGGAGTACAAAAAATAATTTAGGGAAAATTCATGCACCTACCACCCCACATGGACAAATGTTAACATTATATCATGTTTTTATTGTTTGAAACATTGCAAATAAAGTTAAAATTCTCTACATTCTCTTCCTCAGACCAACTGTCCCTCCCTCCCCAGATGCAACCAGTATATCTGATTTGGGTGTGTTCGTATGCATTCATATTGTTGTTTATATTACGTTTCCATATATAGGTGTATATATGTGTGTATATTGTGTTTTCATATTTAAATTCGGTCATACTAAATATTCTGAAACTCTTCACTCAGCATTAGGTTTGCTTTAACAGCTTTATTGAGGTATAATTTACATACCATCAAACACCCGTTCTGAGCGTAAGTCAGTGATGATTAGTAAACGTACAGAGTTGTGCAGCCACGAGCACAGTCCAGTTTTAGAATGTTCCATTGCTCCAAAAAGACTCCTTGTTCCCCTTTTTGCATTCCAAGCCCCAACAGCCACTCATCTACTTTCTCTCTCTAGACTTACTTTTCTGGACATTTTAAGTAAATGGAACCATAGAATGTGAACTCCCTTGTGGCTGACGTCTTTGACTTAGCACACCAGTTTTGAGGTTCACCCGTGATGTAGTGTGTCAGAAGCGTGCTCCTTTTTACTGCTGACTAGTGTTCACTCTGTGGATGTGTCACATTTTGTTTCTTCACCTCTTGATAGACGTTTGGATTGTTTCTAGTTTGGGGATTTTATGAATAATGCTGTTATAACGGTTGCATGTAAGTCTTTGTGTGGACATGTTTTCAGTTCTCTTGAGTAGATCTGCAGGATTGTAATTGCTGGGTCATATGGCAAATTTGTGTTTAACTTTGTAAGAAACTGCCGTTCTTTCGAGAGTGGCTGAACCATTTACGTCCCCACTAACAATGTGCCAGCATTGCGGTTTTTCTGTATCCTTGCCAGTGTCTGTATCTGCTTTCTTGATTGTAGCCATGCTAGTGGGTATGAATTACTCTCCTTGTGTGTTTGATTTTCCTAATACAGTGCTGGTGAGCACTGTTGGTGTGCTTACTGTCTGTATATCTAAAGGATTCTCTTAAGAAGCTACTAGAACTAGGAAGTTTAACAAGAAGTCAAAATTAATACACAAAAATCCATTGTATGTTTACTAACAAAAAAATGGGAAATGAAATTAGGAAAACATTTTATTTTTATTTTTTATTTTTTAAAAGATTGTATTTATTTATTTGATAGAGAGATAGGCAGCGAGAGAGGGAACACAAGCAGGGGAAGTGGGAGAGGAAGAAGCAGGCTCCCAGCGGAGCAGGGAGCCCGATGTGGGGCTCGATCCCAGGACTCTGGGATCACTCCCTGAGCCATAGGCAGACGCTTAACGACTGAGCCACCCAGGCGCCCCTAGGAAAACATTTATAATAGCATTGGCTATCATGAAATACTTGGGGATAAATTTAATGAAATATGTGCAGGACATATACACTGACAACAAGAAAATATCCCTGTGAAAAATCAAAGAGCATGTAAATAAGTGGAATGATGCACCATGTTCTTGGGTCAGAAAATATGACATTGTTAAGAGGTAAATTCTCCCAAAATCAATTTGTAGATTCAGGGCATCCTCACTCAGAGTCCTAGCAGGTTTTATGTAGAAATTGACAAGCTGATTCACTTTACGTGGAAATGCAAAGAACCTAGAGTATCCTAATAATTTGAGGGGAGACGGAAATAAAGTCAAGAGTTACACTATCTGATTTCAAGACTTCCTGTAGAGCTGTAGGCATCAAGACAGTGGGTCCTGGGGCGCCTGGGTGGCTCAGTCGTTAAGCGTCTGCCTTCGGCTCAGGGCGTGATCTCAGAGTTCTGGGATCAAGCCCCACATCAGGCTTCTCCGCTAGGAGCCTGCTTCTTCCTCTCCCACTCCCCCTGCTTGTGTTCCCTCTCTTGCTGGCTGTCTCTGTCAAATAAATAAATAAATAAAATCTTAAAAAAAAAAAAAAAAAAAAAAAAAAGACAGTGGGTCCTGGCATAGGAGCAGACATACAGCAGGGGTCAGCAAGCTGTCTAGGCCTATAACCTGTAACAACAAGGCCTCTAACCTGTTTCTGTGCAGTGAGCTAAGAATAATTTTCACACTTTTAAAGGGCTCCTTTTAAGACGAATGTGCAATAGAGATTATGTGTGGTTTTTGAGCCAAAAATATTTACAGTGGAACTACATCAAGAATCCAGAAATAGGTGCAAATATATTAAAGTCCCCTGACTTTCAACAAAAGTGCCAAGGTATTCCCATGGGGAAAAATAGTGTATTTTCAAAATAAGGTGCTGGGCCAGTTAGCTATCCAAAGGTGCAAAGATGAACCTCTAGCTTTGCTTTACATCATGTAAAATACTAATTCAAAATGGATCAGACCTAAACGTTAAAACCATTTCTATAAAATTTCTGGGAGAGAACTTATGAGAAAATCTTTGTTACTTTTATCGTGAGGAAAAGACTTTTTTTTTTTTTTAGTTAGGACTCTAGCACCATAAAAGGAAAAAACTAATTAATTGGGCAATATCAGAATTTAGAACTTGTGTACTTCAAGAGGCATTTAAAAAGGCAAGTCACAAACTGGGAGAAAAAAAAATTGTAGCACGTTTGACATAGACTTGCATCCAGGTTATATAAGAAAAATACTTATAACTTAATCAGAAGACAGCCCAGCCCAAGTGGGGAGGACACTTTACAAAACAACACCCACCGGCCGATGGCCAGTAAGCACAGGAGAGACGCTTAGTCTCATTAGCCGTCAAACTGCTGAGCCGTCGGACGGAAGCCGCCGTGACGCCCTGCCTCGCACCCAGCGGAGGGTGAAAATAAAGGACCAACAAAACCAAGTGCTAGCGAAGATGTGAGCAGCTCCCACGGTGGCCCGCGCGAGTGCAAAATGGGGAGGAGTTAGCTTGCTTGTTAGGAATTTAAGCATTCACTTACCCATCCTACGTGCTCGCCCAAGAAAAATTCAGCCATGTCCTTGCAAATACTCTATGTAAATGTTCATAACGAACAGGCGGATACAGCGCAGAAGTCCGGAAGCCGTGAGCGGGTGAACAAGCTGCGTCGTGCCCTTACAACAGGACGCTGCTTATCCGCACGAGCCGCGAACTCCACCACCTGCACGACGGGGACTCAGCGCGCAAAGCAGAGGCTGGACGCAAAAGCGCACGTACTCTTAGGGCTCATTTACGTGGAACATTCAGAACAGAAACCCCGTGCTCTAGGTACAGGGGTGGAGAATTGGATTGCGGGGGGACGTTGGCTGCACGGTGGCATGGGGGAATTTTGGGGGGTGATGCGAATCCTCTCTCGGTTTGCTGGTGGTGGCTGAGTGTTTAGACCAGACTGTACACTTCAGCAGGACCTGTGCTATTGTGGTTTATTAAGATGAATAGTTCATCATCTTCCCAGGAAGCAGGTCTCCCTTCTTTCACTCTTGCCCCCCTTCAAGCCATTCTCCTTCTAGCAAGTGATCTTAAATGGATGCGAATCAGATCACGTCAGGCCCCTGCCCAGTGCCCTGCCACGCTTGTCCATCGCACGCAGGCTTCTTCCTCAACCCCGCCTGCAAGAGCCGGCCTCGTCTGACCGCGGCCTCGCAGCCCCCTGTGGTCCCCTCTCCTGCTTATTCCAGCACACTTTCCACGCTGGCTTTCAGAGGTCCGAGTGTGCCAGCTCTCCCGCCGCACCCCCGCACGCCTGGCTTCTCAGAGCCTCTCCCAAAACTCTGTCCCCTTTCCTCCCCTCTGCTAACTTCAGCCCCCCAGTTGCCCTGAGCTAAATTGTTACTTGCCGTCATCCCTGAGCGCTCGGTCTCCACGAGCATCTCTTTTATTCTCCTGATACCCTGTATGTTGCTTTGTCGCACTCACGCCTACCTTCGCCAGGGTTTGAGTGGCAGCCCACCTGCTCCATCCGACGAGGCGCTGTCAGGGCAGAGTCCGTGGCTCTTCCGCCCTTGGCTGCGCCGTCGCTTCTGGTGCGGTGCCTGGCCCAAAGATGCACGGTTTGTGAACTGGAAGAATACCGTAAGGAGGCAGTATTTTGATGCGTTTTTTTTAATTGAAGAACTCAGTGGTCAAACGTGTATTGGCATGGTCTGCTAGCCGCACAGTAGCACAGTGTAAGTGTGGAACTCTGGACTCCTCAGCGATCTGCTGTGGTCTGAGTGCGGACTCAGAGGCCCCCAACGTCCTTGTCCTCCCAGAAGGCTTTACCCCTGCTCCCTGCCCCCGGCTCATACCCGACTTTGTAAGGATTCGTTTGGACTCAAAACCCGGAGTGCTCCCTCCCACAAAGCAGGACTCTTTGCACCTGCAAAAATAGGGCCCACTGGCCCTAATCCATTTCATAAGCATGAAAGTCCGCGCATTTCAGTTAGCAGGCTCATCACCAAGGTCAGCCACCCAGCCGCGTGGCGCCGGCGTCCGCTACCTGCACGTGCGCGAGCAGCCGCATGAAGCGTGAGCTTTGCCGCCAGCTCTTCATTCCACAGGCTGCCCCTCAAGTAGCAGATGTGCCTCCGGATCGGTGACCGATCACCTCCCTCCGAAGTGTCTGGTGTTCATCGCACCACAGCGAAGGGTACGGTCTGCTGTCCCCATTGTCCCCTGGTAAGCCCGCGTGGCGTCTTGCACTCCTGGTGAAGCAAATCGCTTCCCAAAGGTGAAGGTGCAGCAGAGAAAGTCCACGGAGGGATAGACGTAGCTGGCCGTGGGGGCGTCGGCGCTGCTGTCGCTCCAGAGACAAGATCCGCAGCCTGGGGACATGAAGGGACGTGAGGACAGTGGTTGTGACAAAAAGGATGATGATATCACCGAGGAGGTGATGCTGGCAAAAACCCTCACATCGAAGGAGCTCCTGCAGACCTTTCATGAGGTTGAAAGCACAAAATAGGACATTTTGGAAGCAGAGCAAACGATCGCTCGGGGTAGAAAAGATGCTCGCTCCATACTGTAAGCTCTCCAGCAAGAAGTGAGCCCTGTATAAACTACTCTTGATGTTTTCTACCAAAAAAAAAAAAAAACCTCAGTGCTTCTAGTGTTTTAACTTGCTGTATAAATAATACTTTTACTGTTTTTTAAATTTCACTATACCCGTGTAACCGACGGAGATTTAACTGTTTGAACAACAACGTCGAGAGGCCCCAGGACAGCTGCAGAGTTCCTCACGGTGACTAGGCCAGCCTTGCGTGGTTTCGGCGTGGCAGGCCTCCTCGTCGCCCTGCGCTCCTGCGTGGACTGAGGACTGCCTATATTGGGGGGGGGGGGGGGTTGATTGATGGGGGTGTTTTGTTTTGTAGCTTTCTGCTGATTGTAACAGTGGAGCATCTCTAGTTTTTTCTGATGCACTAACCAGCTGCTTTTTATTTGTAGCTGAGAACAGCTGTTTGAGGCCTATCGATAGAAATGGGAAGCTGCTTTGTCCAGGTAAATCCTCGTGGTAGCCTTCAAAAACCGACACGCGCTCACACTATCGGTCTTTGACACTTTTACTTTAAATGATGGCTTCCAGTACCTAATATCCTTAAATTACCTTTTAGAAACTAATTTACTGGACATATTATCGTCCCAGTGCAGTTTCACATATTACAGAAATCATAACCAGAAATTCAAACACTTCTGTTTTATTATCCTGTTCAGGTAGCCTCTGTAGAGTACATCAGTAGTTTTGGACGCAGTGTTCAGTGGTTCATTAGTTACGTGTCACACCCAGTGCTCATCACAACACGCGCCCTCCTCAGTACCCATCACCCTGTTACCCCCTCCCCTCCGAGACCCCCAGTCTGTTTTCCAGGGTCCATAGCCTCTCATGGTTCGTCTCCCTCTCTGACTTCTCCCCCTTTGATCCCCCTCCTTCCCCTGTGCTCCTCCGTGCTGTTGCTTATGTTCCACATGTGAGTGAGACCATCTGAGAATTGTCTTTGTCTGCTTGACTGACTTCACTTAACACAGTTCCCTCCAGTTTCATATATGTCTGTTTTCAAGGGAAAACACCTGTCTTTCTGATGAGCTGATCTCATTTTGGGCAATTTTTTGATGGAGTTGTATCTTTCTAGATTCATTGTCAAAGTGTTTGTGTTGCTCCTGTTATTGTGATAATAGTTGTGGAATAGACTTTGTTCTCACCCCTGCATCCTGTCATTAGACTTGATTAACTGATGGTCCCCACCATCAGCTTTGAACGTGGGGGGAGAGGCTGGTCCCTCATTCATGAATGTTCGGAATATCTAGCTTTTAATCCATGTAAACAATGGCTTTTTGGTTTTTATTAAGTATGAATCTAGAACATTCGTAGCTGCCTCTTCTTAGCTCTGTTGTGCAGGTAGGAAGAATATATTCTACAGTGTGGAAATGGAAATCAAACATAACTGTAATACAGGTCATCCTTTTGCATGGAGTGCATCTCCTATTTTTTCTTTCTTGACATTCGTGATTTGCAAAGGAAGGCTGATTTCAGTATATTATTTTGCCCAGAGAGGTAGGAATTAACAACATTCATCCTGTTCTCCAACTTCTTTGTAGTGCCAGACAGTTACACTGTGAAAGAAGCAGAGCTGAAGATGGGGAGTTCACTGGGACTGTGTCCTGGAAAAGCACCAACTTCCTCTCAGGTAACGTGGGGTCACCTGACAGAACGAAATCAACCTTCCCGGAATCAGAAGTTCTTAATTTTGTGATTCTTACCTTAACTATTACACCAAAGATCATTTTTCTTAGAGTTTTTTTTTTTAAACGATACCTTGTATGTTAGGCATACCAAGAACCGTCTAGTTCTTTGTGTTTAAATAAAAAATACTAATGTCGGAGCATATTCAGAAGGTTCTTTTTCTGTGAGAATTTTATGGTTAAGGGGGACCTTTAAAGCAGAGCAGCCACCTGTCTGACCTATTTCATAAACCCTACAAAGCACCCCTTCTCCCGCATTTTGCCCTCTGCGAGGCGAGGCTCCGGGCAGAGCCTGTGGCGTCTGTGAGCGCGGCTCGCACCGCTTCTCTCTCAGCGGCACAGCAGGCGAGGAGCCAGCGGCGCCTTCGATTCAGTGAAGCGGAGCCTGTTGGCTTTGGGCTGAGTTGCTCTCTGCGGTAACACGATTGTCCCATAGCCGCTTGGTTTCTCATCGGTCGCTTTCTGTATAAAGTGTGAGATCGTCCTCCGCCAGAAGCCCTCCCTGCTTGATAAAGTTTCACGACAGGCCAAAAGCCACAGTGTCCTTACGGTAAGACTTTGTTTCAAGGGAAGCTGGACTCTGGCAGGATCCCTGTGGTTCCTGGATCCGCTTCATTAGTTTCCCAGCCGCTTCTTTAATTTGTTCTTGCCCTGAACTTGGCCACGTAGGAGCGCGTGACGAGCTGGCAGGAGGAAAACGTGACAGGTGGGACGGAGTTCGGAAGGAAAGGGAGAGCTGTAAGGAGCTGAACTGACAGGCGATCAGATTCCCTGGACAGAAAATAAGATCACAGCCAAATGACACAGGAAAAACCCAGTTAATGCTTACAGCGTGTAGCTTGAGGAATGACCAAGAAAGAATTGAAGGTCATAGTAGAATAAGTAATATCTGTGAGAGAAAGACAATGATCTCACAGCTCTGGGAGTGAAAACACTGGCGTGAAGCATCTTCACATTTCTGGGTCATCGAGATTATTGCTTAAATTGCAAGATTAAATTACCCAGCGTCTTTGTTTTTATACGAGACTTTTATAAAATCTCATGGACCATTGGCTTTTCTTTTTTGGAAGCAGGCAATACATTTTAGAATTTTAAAATTTAGATTAAATTGTATTCATTGATCTTAGCTGTTCCTGTTTTTCACTGTGGGGAGTGATGTGCAGCCTGGCACAGAGATGGAGATCATAGTGGAAGAAACAATGTCTGTGAGAGATGTAAGTAATTTTACTTTTTCTGGTGTGGGGAGAGGTCTGTGGGCGTTTGGTATGGGGAGACGTGGTACTCTTGTTCGGATTTTGAGGTCCTAAGGCTAGGGTTCACATAACGTACTTTAGAGAATTCTGTGCATTCACTAAGAGAGTAGTTTTGGGAACTTGAAAATTGGTGAACCAACCCAAATTTTTAAAATATGATTATCTTTTTTTTCTATCAATACTTGTTTATTATAGAAATTTTGGCTACATAGAAATGGATTAAAAGAAAAAATTAAGACCCCTCCTTATCCTTTATCCCACTAATATTAACATTTTGGCATATTTCCTACTAGTGTTTTTAGGTTATATACATACATAATCACACGGGCATGAATGTGTGCGTGTGGTAACAATTAGGTTAGCGTCATGGAAAAGTAGGACTTACAACGTTGGAAGATGGAGAGAGACAATTGGTGTAGTTGAAGAGAGGCTGGACTCCTGAATTTGAATCAGAAGAGGCAGAATGAACGTGGTATTTGTTTTTTAAATTTTTTTCCAGCTCTGCCCCCAGAAACAACTTAGACACGGTGACCAACCTGGTGGGGGCGAGCACCCCAGCACCCAGATTGTGGTTGCTAAATCCCACTTCCCACTGGAAGGAATCAGGGCTTCTTGGAGTAGCGGCTGGGTCTGTATCTGGGTCAGGAACGTGTCGGGGGAGCCTGGAACATCTTGTCCTGATAGAAGCAGGAAAGCCGCAGAGATTGCTGGGATCTGCAGAGAAACTCGGGAGCCAACTTGAAGAGGCTCCTGCTAGTCGCAGATGAGACCGTTTGAACCTTCGTGGCAATAATAATAAAACCGATCACTATGCGTACTTAAAATCCACGGGTTCATAGGTGATCCTGAGAAGACCGTCTTTGTTGGTTACGCAGAGTGGACGCTGGGGAACCACAGGGCGAAGGGTCAAGCATTTCCTGTCTTTCTTCAGGAAGCCATACCGCAGGGTAACGAAACAGATAGTGAGAAGGTGTTTTTACAGACATATCTCAGCTAATAAGAGGAAAGAATTTTAGACTATCACAGTTACTTTAACTCCTAATTAGTTAACGGGTGTAAACAAGGATCCTGAAGGACTGCTGACAGCCCCGGAGGAGTGACACGCAGACATCACAGTCGTTCTGATGATGCCCGTGCTCTTCACAAGGAAGTGCACCTGAGCTCCTAGGTCTGAGGGTCAGTTCCTAAGAAGCACAGAGGACAGAGGGCCTGTGTCACCGCAGCCCAGGGCCGCCGTCTGCCCCGTCCTGAAGGGACTCAGGAGACTTCAGAGAAGCAGGGGCGGTGTGTGCACTCTGTCTGGCTCTTGACATGAGCCAGGAGAACCTTAGTAACGGTGTGAGAGAAACCAAGGGCATGTGGGGGTCCCGCTGGCTCCGTCGGAGAACGTGACTCTTGATCTTGGGGTTGTGAGTTCGAGCCCCACGTCGGGCATAGAGATTACTTTAAAGAGGGGGGGTGCGTGATGTGAACACCAACTGGGTATTTGTTATTAAGGAATCCTTAAGTTCATCGGATGTCATGATTGTTTTAGGCTTACGTTTTTTAAAAGAATGTTTGTCTTTTAGAGACGAATACTAGATATTAAATGCTATGGAAGCTGACGGTCTTGCCTCGAGGAACCTGGGGGGCAGGGGCGGGACAGGAATGCTGGGAGTATGGTGCACAGGACGGGCGCGGCGGTCCTGGAGGTTGGGTGATGGTACCGACAGCCCACGTTTACCGCTCTCCACCTGTGTTTGAAATTGTCCACGACAAGACATTTTTTAAATAATTTTTTTTTAACTTTTTATTACCTGCTGCAAATATTTTCCTAGTTTTTCATTTAGCTTTTAACTTTTTGGTGCTTTTCAGTGTCAAAGAAAGGAGGCCACAGAACTTCTCAGAGGAGCAATGTGTCTGTCTGTCTGCTCTCTCGAGCCCACTGTGGGCAGACTCACTCCCCTCCCCGTGGCATCTGACGTGTCGCTGCCCCTCTGGGCCTTGAAACACCTTCGTCACGTGACTCAGGAGGACCCCCGTTCCTCCCGGTTTCCCTCCACCTCCCAGCCCCCCCCCCCCGCCCACAGTTTGCTTCGCGCTCTTCTCTCTCCCGTAGACTGGAGCTCGCCGGGCGCTCCGGGCTTGCGTGTCCAGCCACTACTTGGCCTGATAGCCACCCCCCTGTTGTGCGCCCTCCGTCCTGTCGCTTGCACCCCACGTTTCCGTCCTTGTCAGTCGATGGTGGTGTCTCCATTTCTCTGCTCGCTCGGGCCACAACCCCTGGGAGTCAGCCTCGATTCTCTTCTGTGTCACACCCAGGTTTTCAGGAAATCTTTGGTTCTCCTGTCACGATTCATCTAGGATCGGACCACATCTCATTCTCTCCGCTGCCACACCCTGGTCACCTCTCATCTGGATTATTCCAGCAGCTTCCCAACAGATCCTTTTCTTCCCAGCCTGGCCTTTCCCCAGGGTCTGTTCTTACAGAGACGGCGAGTGGTCCCTTCCCTGTTCTCACAGCCCTGCCATGTGTCCCCGTCTCGGAGTCCCAGCCAGAGGCCCCGAGCGCTCACTCTGCTGGGCCCCGTCGGCCTCTGTGCTCTGGTCCTCCCTAGAGCACAGCTGAGCTGAATGCCCACCTGCCCCTCTTCCCCAAGGAACGGAAGTGGTCTGTGGCTGCAGCCTCACTCCCGTTCTGTGTTTTACTAGATTGTCCTCTCATTGCTGTCCTTTTCTAAACAATCTTTAGGTGTATTTTAAAGTCTTTTTATTCTTAATCCTATAAGTAATCGTGGACTTACCCTTTAAACTCCAGTGGGGTGGGTTATAGCTAAAAACCCTCCTCGGTCACCAGCCTGCCCAGTCCCTCCGCCAGAGGGACCCTCCGCCAGGCCATCTCCATGGTCTTGGGACGGTGTGATCTGACCACACCAGCGAGTGAGCGTCCTTCCAGACCGCTGATGCTCGCACACCGGCACGGGGACGAATGAGCTGGACTTACTCGTGTGGTTTCTTTTAAATCATCAGTGGGGTCACGCTGCACGTATTACACTAGAACTTTGTTTCCCTTCGAACTTGTAAAGGTCTTTTAAGACCAGCATGTGTAAATCTATCTTATCCTTTGCTTTGAGACCTCATCGTTTATGTAAGCGTTTCTCCATTTGTGATATTTTGATCCTTTGCTCTTTTTCTTTTTCCAAGCAGTAGTCATCTCCTTATGCTCGCTTCCCTCTGTGCTAGTGTGGTATAATTCAGGTTTCATTTACTCTTGCCGTGGATTGATGGGTAGGCAAAAGAGTAGGTTTTTGCCCTCAGAAGTTGGGAGTTTCTGATTGTTACTGTTAGTTAAACGTCTGTTAGTCCTATCTCACCGGTTGCTTTGTGCCGTGGGATCACCGCCCGCACAGATCTCTCCCTGCGAGTTTACAGATGACCAGTGTATCTCTCGGCTACCAGGTGAAGGCTAATCCCCTTTTGTAGGATTCAGAGTTTAATGTGAATCTGTCCGGTCGAGACCACAGTGTTGGTCCTCCTGAGCGGGAGGTCATGCTGTGGACCGGGACGCAGGGGAGCAGAGTCTAAGCCTCGGGTGCGGACAGCAGCAGCTTATTTCCCTCTCCTGGGTTGGCCCCACGTAGCTCTCAGGGAGCAGAGCTTCCTTAAACCATCTTAACTCTGTACATCCTTCTCCCTTCAGGAATTATTCAATATAATAAGACAGGCCCAGGGTCCAAAAGGGGCGTCTCTCCCAATACTGTACCTCAGAAACAGAGAACTAATGAGCATGGTTTTTCTTTTTTTTTTGAACAGTGTTTAAAGCTCCTGCTGGAGAAGTCTGGCCTACCGGGTAAGTCGCAGACGGTGATGATGTCGCTTATCCCTGTCCTTATAATAAGTTACCTGTAAGCCTGACGATAGCTCTTCAGACGTGTTTCTCTCAGGTTTGTCAGTACAGGTCACGTGTCTGCACGCACACGGAATTCTCTGGGTTCCGTGTGCGAGCTAACAGAAGGCTAGCAGCGGGTTAGCCGCTGTGAGTTCAGAGAAGCGAGACAGGCTCCAGCACAGGCACCGGAGAGGCGAAGCTAGGATTTATGCCCTCCGAATTACCCAGGCCCGTCACTGATTTTTTTCTCTTTAACCTCATTGATTCAGAATATCAGCGCATTGTGTTTCGTGCCGGTATTTTTGTGGCGTACGTTAGGGAATGCAACGTGAATGAAAAAGTCAGCCCAGGGTGTCTGAAGTAGCTCCCCGGGTGGATCGCGAGGGCGCCCTTACCGGAGGGGAGGCCCCTTCTAGGGCCCACAGGCCTCCCGCGCAGGGAGCAGCACCCATCCCCATCCACAGATGACAAGACGGAGGCCGAGAGTGGTTACGGGCTTACCCAGAGTCGTACGGCGAGTAGCTAGGCCTCTCTGCCTTCGGAACCCGCGTTCTTCCTTCCACATTATGCTGCGAAGAAGAAATAGTGTTCACTTTTCACTTGTTGGTGGGATTTTGTTTTGTTTTTTTATAACCAAGATTTCCAACTTTTGCTCTATTAATAGCTTCCCTCTCTGCCTCAAAAAATTTCCCATTTCATCAGTATAGCAAGCATATTGAGAGGGGTCTAATAGAGAACGTAACGTTCATAAATGTTCGTTGATACCAACTTCATTAAAATGCTATTTCAAAAACTATTTTTTGTTAGATTAACTGATAAGCGGATAGGAATGTTTGGTTGTACAGATTATCATTTGCTAAGAGATATTAGCCTATACTTTCAACCAAGACATGAAATAAAACAACTTCGTAATGATTTTAGCAGTGATTCTGTACCTAGATGTACAAATATCTGTACTCGTGTGTGATGTGTGTGCACGTGTAAATGATAAAGGTATAAGGTAAATATCGTGTGATAGCAGCGAGTGTTATTTCTGTTTGCAAGTATGCAGATCTTGGTGGAATAGAGAGGAAATTGACCTAATTGGAGGAACCACTTAATTTTTTTCATGCCTGGAAGAGAGAATTTACTTTAAAAATGAGTTAGTAGTTATTTGCTCAAATCCCATTTGATACTCGTTCATCCAGAAGGGTCATTAATGACAAACTTTCAAAACATATTCTTAATTTTTTTTCATCCTGATCTTGATTCCTTCACAGGAGACACATGGCATTTACGAAAAATGGATTGGTGTTATGAAGCTGGGGAGCCTTTATGTGAAGAAGTAAGATTGTTTTTACATATTTTGTTCTTAGAAATGATTTGTGTGTTTTGTGTTTCATACAGAATACCCACCTTCGCCCCACTTGTGAATAAATTCTAGAGAAAACTTTCATTTTTTTTTTAGGATACAGAAATCTGTACATGGTCCGCGTCCATGTCCTTACTGTATGTAGGTCTTTGCTAAAGTCAAGAGGGAAAGTCTCAGCCTAGTGGGGACATTTCTAGCATCTGTGTTAAGTCCTCTTTTGAGAGATTATGTCCGTAGAACTAGTAGCTCCTCGTGAGGAGGCAGAGAACTTCAGAGAACAAAAGACATTTGAGCCTGTGAAACAGTGTGAAGATACACTCTGAATTTTGAAACCTGAATATTTTCATCTCCGTTTCTCTAAGTTAATGATGACAGAATTCATCTTCCCAGCCAGTCACTTAGGCTCGGATCAAACTGCATTTCTAGATCCAACCAAACTCTCCGGGTAGCCTTAGGAACAGTTTTATCACAGGATAGTTGGAGTCTGGTTAAGCATCTTATTACTGATCCAGATAGCGTCACAGCTGCGGGTGCGAATCCGTGGCCTTCGAGGCAGCCCCCAGATGAAGCCCTGGGAGAAAGCAAGCGTGGGTATTTGCGGTCACCCCCCCATGGCCCCCCAGGCCTGCCGTTCAGCAACAGCCGGTGGCACGAGCGTCAGCAGGAGGCTGACCTAGGCAGGCGGACTGGGCCTTCCCCGACCGCGCCGCCGTCCGGGGCGAGGGAGTCCGCGCAGGGAGGCGCCTCTGAGGCTCGGCCGGGAAGCTGCCTGACCGCCCAGAGCAAGAAGCGGGCCTCAGACAATCCACAGAACATACGGTGTGGAGGTCAGAGAGTGTGTCTAGTTGTGTGGTTTTCGCATTTTCTTCTCTCTCAATTCCCAAATCGATATCAAACAATTCACCTCAAACCAAACTTACTACCCACAAAACTGGCTCCTCTTTGCAGATACCCTGTGTTTCCCAGCCTGGTGTTTTCAGCCCGCAGGGCCCTTCCCCTGCGATCCTTCCCCTGCGATCCTTCGTGTTTGCCCTCAGGTTTTCCACTCCTCCCTGGCCCTTCCCACAGCTGGCTGCCCGGGCCAAGCGTTTTTCGTCTTTTCTTTTTTTGGCCTCTTACCTAAATGACACCAAGTGGCTTCCCCAGGTCAGGTGTCCCACTTGAGTATATCGTGCGTGTAGCAGCCAGACTGGTCTTTAAAACCCTTCTCAGAAAACTTGAGTGGCTTTTTTTTTTCAAAGCAGCTAAAAATTCCTTTAGTTCACGGCCCTCCCATCTATGACCACCCCTCCGATCTAGCTTCCTGTCCTGTTACTCTCCAGCTGTTACTCTCGTGTGTCTCGCCCTTAGCTTTTCCCCTCATTCTGGACCTTAACCCTGCTCTTCTTTTCATGAGAATTCCTTCTCGTTTCCTCTCGCTTTCCATATCCACCCCAGCCTTGGGCTTAACTACTATTTCATCCTCTGTAGTTTCTCATCCCAGCCGTTTCCCTCTCCCCAGGGCCTTTATGATACTTCCAGTTCATACCCTGTAATTTAATACAGAATGAGATAGTGTTTTATAGTCTTAGTTTATTTCCTGTCTCAGTACCTGCTTTATTGTTTCTTTCTTTCATGAAAGGGTTATAGAGGCATAGGGTTTAAAGAAAAGATCCAGGGGTCTTGTTTGTTCCTTTCAGAAGTCATAAAGGAATTTCTGTTTCCCCAGGATGCAACCCTGAGAGAACTTATGATATGTTCTGGAGATACTTTGCTTTTAATTGAAGGAAAACTTCCTCCTCCGGTAAGGTTTTGCTTCTGAATTGACATTTTGTAAATAACAGTTACTGCTTTCTGATGACAAAGATGATATATTCTCATTGTGGGTAAATACAGCCAGGCATGAAGGGAATGCTAGGATTTTGGGTAGGCTCTCTAATCAGACAGCTGCTGTATTTTATGACTTTACAGATTTCCTTCTTATAAAATCAGATGTATGTGCCATTTTATTTCCTGCTTTTTGTATTTCATTTTTTAACCTGACTGCAGAATCCAGAACCAATCATTGACTTACCACAGTTTAATTCACACACCCTCAGTGAGAAATTCAGCTTGTTTTAAACTTTTTGTTTTTACACATAATATTTAAATAGAAATCGTCAAGATCGTTCCAAAGTCAAAATTAACAGGTCAGAAGGTATGAACTTTTTTCAAAGACTAGATGCTAGCTCTGTTGCCACACTGTTTTCCCAGAAAGCCGCACCAAACCGCCAGCCCTATGAGCTGCACAGGAGAACCCTCACTTCACTGCTCTTAAATAAACACCGCAGATGACTGCTTTTGAAGACCATTATTTATTAGGTTATTTTTAAGGTGGACACATGTAAAAATGAAAGTTAAAAAAATGACCCCAGATTCCAGACTCAGATAACCATTGGCTTATGATTAGGAATTCAAAGGACATGGCAGGTATAAAATGAAAAGAGCTTTTCCCATTTTTTTCTCTCCAGAAAGAGTCACAGTTAACTTACTTTCCTTGTATATCCTCTAAGAAAGCAGTTATGCCTGTTTGTATGCAGAACGCAAACACGCGCGTGTCCCTTTTAAAGTCACACGAAGGGGATGGTCTTCTGTACATTGCACACGTCGTTGGTTTTTACTCACTTACTGTATCTCGAGGACCTCCTCACATCCGCACTCAGGCCCGCCTTATCCTTTTGCTTCACTTCGTAGAATTCTGTTTTATTCCATGATCTTTAAAGTTAACTTTTTAATCCGTAATATTCATTATTCAAAATTTGAAGGGTATAAAAAGCTGGGCCAGGAAGAGAAAGTATCCTTCCTGCCCTCCAGCCACTCTGTCCTCCCTCCGTAGGCAACCAGTTTCCACTGTCTCCTTCTAGAAGTTTATACTTTCTAATGCGCACAGACACGTGTATGCGTGTTTGTACACGGACGTATTTTTTCTTTACACAGATTATTTGCTAGACACCCTACTCTGACCTCGTTTTCAGTCCTGTGTCATTTCCATGTGTATATTGTGTTAGTACACGGCTATTTCATTCTGTTTGGTGGCTGTGGAATATTCCATTGTATCATATATATGCCATTTTGCATGTATATATCTATAGATAAGTTCTAGAACTGAAATCACTTTGTCAAAAGTCCTGGTCTCCCGTAATGTAACTAGTGTTCTAAAGAGGGCCCTTGTGGTTGGTTCGTGGTTTTTGCTGCCATAAACTGTGTGTATCTGTGGTTTTGGGGGGTGGGGGGAGGCTAGTAGATCAGGTTTACTTCATGTAGTTTCTATACAGGAAGTCAACTGAGAGCAATAGGTTCCTCTTTATAAAGGTCCTGTGGGAACTGTAATGAGTGAAGACCGCTCCTAGCCGGAGCGCGGGCTGCTGGGGCCCTTACCGTGCCGGGAGATAGCTGTATAGTTTGGACTTCCGTTGACTGTAGTAAGATACGACAAATAAGTATATTTGCAAAGATACTTCTAAGCAAAGAACATTGAGTCTCAGTCATCCCAAAGACGGATTTTTATGACCTTAAACTTTTGATCGTAAAAACCGTAAGCAGGTATGGCGTATGGCAGTGACTACATCTAAAAGAAATAATATATTCAGAAACATTTTCTGTTATCAAGATCTCTCACTCTGTGGAAGTAGAAATTCAGTGACTCCCTGTACCTCACAGCAGTTAGAAATGTTCCATTCTTCAGGGTTTCCTGAAGGTGCCCGTCTGGTGGTACCAGCCCGGGTGGCACACGGGTCACTGGAAGAGTCATCCGGACCAGATGCACGGTGCCCCTTCTCCAGGTGGGGTCTGGAGAGCTGCTTCCACCCAAGGTGAGAACAGAACTGGAGCGGCCAGCACGTCGTAGAGAAGAGCACAATGGCTGCTCTGCTCTCAGAGGCACATGCAGGTGTATCTTCAGTGTAAGCGTGAAAAATCAAAACCTGTTCATTCCACAGAACAACCCCACCCTATTTTTATCCAGTCCTCTGTAACCTCTATCAAGTGCCGTCTGTTAAGGTCTTTATTATTAGGGCAACCTGTTAAAATTTTCCCATCTCCTCTTGCAAGACCCTCACGCGGCATGTCCCACTGCGCACCGAGGTTCGACGCCGAGCCCGATGCTGGACTTGGCTCCGCGCAGGGGCTGCACTGCGGTCCACGCCTCGCCCCCCCTTTCCGCCGCCGCAACCCCAGGGGCGGCTGCGGGGCCGCTTCACCTCGTCTCTCTGACTCCTGAGGAGACACACAGAATACAAACATATTGTTTTATCGAAGTTGCTTCTCCACAGACCATATTCCTTCCAGGTGGTGCCAGCTCGTGGTGTCCTTAAGACAGAAGGACAACTACTCAGGAAGAGAGCTTTTTTACTTAATTTACCTATCTGACTTCTTAGTATGTATTAGCAGTGTGCCTAGCAGTCAACAGAGCAAAAACGAGTGAAGTTATTCTGAATTTTAAATTTAGTTACCAATTTTTATATCTAGAATTTTAGATAAAAGAACATTTTGTTTTCACTTTTTAAAAATGAATGTAGAAAGTCCTTCTTACTGTCAGGGATTCTTTAGTCAGTAAACATTAATTGGCCATTTACTGTGTGGCAGCCACCATCCCAGGCACCGGAGAGACGAACAAGATAGATAGCCTGCCCTCTCTGGAAAATGATGTTCTTTTGGGGAGACGGGTTAGGAAAATATACACACAACACACAAGAAAACAGACAAAAGACTAACATGTTGGGATGAGTGTTATGAGAGAAGCAGGAGGGTAAAATAAAGAGCAAGGGCAGAGGATCCTACCAGCAAAGGCCTCTCTGAGGAAGAAGAAAATGTGGAGAAGAATATTCCAGGCAGACGGCACAAGTGTGAAATTCCTCAAACCCATGACAGTGAGGAAAGCGGGGCGTCGTGCCCATGGCGTGCTCCCTGCCCGCTGATGTACCAGCAGGCTTCCTCCCCTCCGAAGTCACGAGGGCCCCAGTTCGAGGAACTCACATCCCCAGTTCCTCGAATCTTTAATAGCAAAACATAGTGTGTGTTTCAGAAATATGAAGTCGATACAGTCCAGGCTCCTTCCTGACATCTGGCTCTGTCCTCCATAGGCGCTCCTGGGGACCCGCACGGGGAGGTGTCCCTCCTCTACTTGGGGGACCTTGAGATCTCTGAAGATGCCACCGTGGCGGAGCTGAAGTCCCAGGTCAGGCTTCTTCCTGTGGCGCACGGTAGTGGCGGCCCGGCTTCTTCCAGTGAGATATTAATACCTTCTTCTATTTCCTTTTCCCTCACTTACAGTCTGTTCTGATAGGGCATGTGTTCTATGCCACGTTCAGTGGTAAGTACCCAGCAGGCACCGCAGCCGGCTCACGCAGCCCTGGTGTCGTTTCTGCCACTCGCCCTGTGCCTGTCGTGTCTCCCCACTCGGATGGGCATGCCACGCGCTTTCATTTGAACTTCTCCTCAGTGACTGGCAGCTTATGTCCATTTTGATTTCTTAGGGAAACATGACATATTGAAACATCTGTAAAGCATTCACTTTCCCCCTTTATTTATATTGTTTTGTATCATTGTGTTACATGTTGTCCGTGAAAAGGTGTGTTCTGTTCCCCAGCTTTACCCGACAACGTGTAACTAGGTTCTGTGTCCTTTTCTCACGTATTCACGTTCGTAGAGAGAGTGTCGGGTCCAGGTGGAAAGGCTGGGCCGAGGACAACACAGAGTGCCTCCAAAGCATCTTACTGTTGTCGGGGCGCACAGCACGTGTGTCAGCCTTCGATGCTGGATTTTCCTGTGGGCTCAGTGTCTGAAATAACCTTCCCCAAAAGAAGCAAATGGTGTTACTACCATGAGAACAAGAGAGACTTCTTTTTTTTCCTTGTACTGGATTGAGAAACACAAAATTGCTGTTTTCAGATAAAAACTGAATACTGGCCGTTTTATATGTTATGATCTAAATCTGTAAATAGTGTCTGGCCCTGCAAAATGAGCACAGAAGTTTCGGCCTAGCAGTTGCATCCAAAGATTCTGGAACGTTTCAAATTGAAGTTCTTTCACTGACAGAGCCCACTCTAGCGCTAGAGAAAGCGGAAGGCGAACCCGTGGCTTTCATTAGCGCTCTTGCGAGTTACACTCACATAGAAATTAATTTCTGAGTTTCACTTTCTGAAATATGATTTAAAAGGAGCTTTTGGCTCATTGGAAAATTCACTTATCCCTGGCTTCCCTGGAGAGGAAGACGAGTGACTGGCTGGATGTCATTTAAGAGGTCCCCTGGCCTGGTTTTCTAATAGAGTTTCTCATTGCTTGAGGCCCTCTTCCCTCCAAGTCACTGGGCAGCGCTCCCGTGTCTTCCTAAAGCAGTGTATGTGTGCTGAGCGCTTTTTCAAACCATTGGAGAAATGTCTGTTTCCCTTCTAGGCCATGACCTTGTCCTCCTCGGAGCGTGTCGTCCCCTCCCCAGCCTTCCTCAGAGCCTGGACCGTGGAAGGTCGGCGCCCCGGCAGGCTTTTACGAGTCAGCCGGCAGCCGCTCAAGTAGGTTCCTCTCCGGGAGCGCGGTCTTCGCTCCGCGCTGCACCGGGCGGCCGGGGGGAGGCGGCAGCCTGCTGGCAGCTGGAGGACGCTTTCCGTCGGAAACTCCGGGACTTTATTTTCCATATTAAGCATAAGCGTAGCTCCGTGTATTTTTACCCTGCTTCAGACACCATGAACAAAATGTTGAGTTTTTCAAGCTTTATTGGGATATAACTGACGTACAACGCTGCGTTGGTTTAAAATGAATTACCATTTCTTTTTCGTGGTAAGAACATTCAAGATCTACTCTGTAAACAGCTTGCCAGTCTGTAACACAGTGCTGTTAACTCTAAGCGCTATGTCGGACCTTAGAGGCTCTGAACTTGTAACTGGAAGTTTGGCCCCTCTGACCAACCCCTCTTTTCCGCCACCCAGGTGCCCCTGAAGCCCCTAGAAACCACCATTGTACTGTTTCTACGAGTTTGGCCTTGTTAGCTTCCACACGGACGTGACACCAGACAGGATTGCTCTTTCTCTGTCACACCTAATGCCCTCAAGGTGACCCATGTTGTCACAGATGACAGGATGGCCTCCTCTCTGGTGGCCGAATGAGACTCTGTTGCATAGGTATATACACCACCTCCCTGTCCATTCGTCCATCCGTCAGCGGACGACGGACACTTGGGTTGTTTCCGAATCTTGCTTGGCTGTTGTGAATAGTGCCGCTCTGAACGTGGGAGTGCAGGTAGCTCGTTTGAGACTCTGTTTTCATTTCCTTCGGATACAAGCCTAGAAGTGCTGGGTCATGTGGGTAGTTCTGTTTTTAATTCTGTGAGGAACCTCCAAAAAAATGGGCTTCACATCCCTACCAGGAGTGCACAGAGGTTCCCCTTTCCTCCACGTCCCCGCCAACACTGAGCTCGTCTGTTCGCTGCCAGGCGTTCTGACAAGTGGGAGGAGTCTCTCACTGTGGCTGTGACTTGCACCTCCTCGATGAGGAGTGACAGGACCTTTCATGTACTTGGAGGCCATCTGTAGATCTTCTTTGGAAAATGTCAGTTCCTCTACCCATTTTTTAATGGCACTCTTGGGTTTTTTGCTCTCAAGCTATATGGGTTCTCTGTTAACCCTCTATCACATACGTGATTTGCAGATTTCTTCACCCATTTCATAGGTCGCTTTTTCATTTTGTTGATGGTTTTCTTTGCCGTGCAAAAGCTTTTTAATTTGATGCAGTCCCACTTGCTTATTTTTGCTTTTTTTGTCTTTCCCTGTGGTATCAAATCCAAAAAATCCTTGCCAGGGCCAGTGTGAAGGAGCTTACCTCCTGTGTTTTCTTCTAGGAGTTTTCTGGTTCAGGGCCTTACAGTCAAGTCTTTAATCCATTTGAGTTGATTTGGGGTATGGCATAACATAGCAGTCCAGCTGCATTCTGTTGCACGTGGCTGACCAGTTTTCCAGCACCATCTACTGAAGAGAGTGAGACTGTCCTTTCCCTGTTGTGTGCTCTTGGCTCCTTTGTTGTAAATTCATTGGCCATATGTGCACGGGTTTATTTCTGAGCTCTCTGTTCTTTTCCATTGATCTTTGCATCTTTTTTGGTGCCAGGACCATACTGCTTTGATTACTATAGTCTGAAATCAAGAAGGGTGATGCCTCCAGCTTTGCTCTGCTTTCTCAAGATTGCTTTGCTCTTTGGGACCTTTGTGGTTCCGTACAAATTTTAGGATTGTTTTCCTATTTCAGTGAAAAATGCCATTGAAATTTTGACAGAGATTGCATTGAATCTGTAGATCATTCTGGGTAATGTGGACAATTTAACAGTATTCCAATTCATGAACATGGAATAACTTTCCATTTCTTTGTGTCTTCAGTCATCAGCGTCTCACAGCATAGAGATCTTTCACCTCCTGGGTGAAATTTATTTCTGTATATTTTATTCTTTTTGATGTTCTTGTAAATGGGACTGTTTTCTTAATTTGTTTTCCTCGTAGTTCACTGTTAGTATATAAAATATTTAGTGATTTTTATATCTTGATTTTATATCCTGCAACTTCACTGAATTTAGTTAGTTCTTTGGTGTTTAGGGTTTTCCGCATGGAATAGCCTGACATCGGTCAGTAGCGGCAGTTTTGCTTTTTCCTTCATGATTTGATGCCTTTCATTTCTTTTCCTTGTCTAATTGCTCTGGGCAGGACGTCCAGTAGCGCGTTGAGTGGGAGAGCGGGCGTCGTGTCCTCTCCCTGGCGGCGGGATGGGTGTGCAGCGCTCGGGGGATGAGCTGCCGGCTTTCTCGTGTTTGGCCTTTGTTGTGTCCAGTTTCTTCTCTACCCTGTTTGTTGAGTGTAGTTGTCATGAAAGGATATAGAATTTTGTCAAATGCTTTTCCTTCGTCTGTTGAGATGATGATTTTTTTTTTATCCTTCACTTTTGTTACTGTATCACACTGATTGATTTGCAGACTTTGAACCACCCTCGCGTCCCTGGAAGAAATCCTACTTAATCTTGAGGTCGGAGTTGGATTTCGTTTGCGAATATTTTGTTGAGCGTTTTTGCATCTGTGTTCAGCAGGGATATTGGTCTGTAACTTTTCTTGTAGTATCCTTGTCTGGTTTCGGTATCCAGGTAATGCTGGCTTTGTAATAGTGCTTCTGTTTTCTGGAAGAGCTGGAGAAGAATTGGTACTAATTCTTGAATTGTTTGAGAGAATTCACCTGTGAAACCATCTGGTCCTGGACTTGCCTTTGTTGGGGGGTGTTTGATTACCTGCTCTGTTCCCTTACTAGTAATTGGTCTGTTCCAATTTTCTGCTTACGATTTAGTGGCTTCTGGGATCTATCCGTTTCACCCAGCTTGTCGGCGTCTGCTTGTTCGTAGTAGTCACTCAGATTTTGAGTGTTCTTACTATAATCTTCTGCTTTAGAAAGAAAGCTTAGTATTTTTCCTCAAAAATCTAAAAAATTAAATGTCACTCAGTATTTTTTTGTTTCATTTGTCTTATCAGGGAATACAAACTGGGAAGGAAAACAGAGATCTGCTTAGAGCCCCTTCAGAAAGAAGAAAATTTGGGGTAAGTCACCCAATTCTGCATACCACTCTTACCATGGTGGGTAGTTTCTTGAAAAACCAAACCGTGTGCTGTGTAAAGGCTTCTCCCCCACTGCCTGAGCAGCACGGCAACTTAACCCAGACTGTGTTCTACAAATGCCTTTCTGTGTCTGGTGTCTGGAACTTGGAACTCCTCTTTCCATGAAAACCAAATGCATATCGAATCCATAATGATATCCAAGTATAAGCAAGATGCTCCTTCCCAGCCCTTATCAGTGCCCTGAGACAGTCTGCTGTCAGCACCTGTCACTGCCCTTTCCCCTACTTTTCATCTTCACACCACCCGACGTAGGAGATACTCGTGTTGCTTGTCTCCCACGACCGGGCTGTAAGCTTCGCGGTCACTGCTCTATCCCCAGTACCTAGAACAATGCCTGTGTCGCAGTCAATAATTATTGCCTAAAGAGATACCCCAAAGGGGTCTGTATTCAAGCCTTCCTCTTCTGTCAGCATCACAAACAGTAAGGTTGCTGCTGTGTGGGGACCAGGAGTGCTCCTTCAGCCATGTCGAACCTTCCCTTAACCCCACTGCTGTTACAAAAGTGCGTTCTCACTACAAACTGTATTACCAGTAGTTTTCTGTGGAGAGGGATTTCTGGATCAAACTGGTATGGACATTTTAAACTTCTTAAAACCGTTCAGTTCCTTTCCAGGTAAGTTATACCAGTTTACGTTCCCACAAGCAGTGTTCATGAGTATTACGTCACTTCACCCTCAAACCCACACCGAATATCTTCATTGTTTAAATGTTTGCTAAATTCATCAGTGAGAAATGGTTATCTTGTCTCATTTGCTTCAGCGCTTCGATTGCTGGTAAGAGCGGGCATTCTTTTCAAAAGGCGTATTATCATTTATAAGCCATTTGCATTTTGTGAGTGTGTGAATTCATGTATTTTGTGTTTTTGTAAAGGGGTCTCAGGAAAAAGTCTGATTTTTGAGAACTTTCTTAAACGACACTGACCCTTTCCGAGAACCATGCTGGGCGCTTGCTGGGCCCCCTCCCCAGCAGCCCTGTGTCCTCGACCAGACTCCAGGGCTCTCTCCGCTCCTCGGGGAGGACGCCGCCGCTCCTGCCCAGCCAGGCCTGTCTCTCCCCAGCCCGCTGCCTCCGGTGGGGGTTCCTTTTCTCCCGTCGTGTCATCCTTTCTTTTGGTAAAAGCACCCCTATAACCGAAATATAACACAAATCCAGCACGGACAACCACACACGGTCCCAGCAGCCTAGACGCGCACACACGCTTTCCCTTCTCCCTTCCCACCTTCCAGCCGGCGCCTCCCGTCGCGTAACCGGCTCCATACCTCTGACTCTTGCGGCCCTTCCAGCGCTGAGTCCTCGCTTGCTTCTCCCTGGCCACCCCACCGCAGCTAACAGAGCTTTTTCCTGCCAGGTTCTGGTACTGAAATCAGCCTCTCGTGGGGCACGTCCCTCCTCATCAGCTCCTTCCCTGCCGCCCCCCCCCCCAGAAGACGCCACAGGGGCTCGGGATGGGAGCTGCACTCGGCTCAGGCTGGGTCAGGGCAGAAGGAAAGCAGAGTACAGAAGAGAGTTAGAGGGTTTGGGGAAAAATCTGTCTTTCTAAAAACCAGAAGAGTCGAGGGGCAGCTTCGCCCATCACGCTTCCCCATGCTTACCACGAACTTCTCATTCTATTTTCCGGTGCAGCCCCCAGGACGTGGTGCTGAGGACGCAGATGCGCCTCCCCGGCCAGAGGGCTTACGCCCCGTGCGTGGACCTGGTGTGGGACACCGGCCGAGGCTGGACTGCTGGCTCCCTGAGGCAGCGAGTTGCCCACTTCTGCTCTCTTCCCGTGGAGAAAATTGAAATTGCCAAGTACTTCCCCGAAAAGTTTGAGTGGCTTCCGATATCGAGCTGGGTAAAGTTGCAGGCTTTCTCCGAGAGACTGGGCCTCCCTGGCGTAGTGAATAGGTTAACTGCCATTTTTCACAGATAGGGGACTTAGTAAGAATGTGAGTTTTCTTTATTCAAGATGCTTGATTTTTCTGTAGAACCAGCACCTTACCAAGAGGAAAAAGAAGAAAAAACAAGATAATTTGCAGGGAGCGCCTTATTACTTGAAAGATGGAGACACAATTGGTATTAAGGTAAGTTATTCAACAGTAAATTTACCACTTCATTAAAACACCAGGTTTCAAGTCTCAGGTAAGAGGGAAAGCCAGACCACTCACTTCATGAGGCCAGTAGAACCGCAGTATCAAAACCTTAGTCTTGGGTTGGACTTGCATGAAAATGCTTTTGAAGTTTCATCATGAAGTGCATTGCTGCAGGTTTGGGGTAGGTCCCTGCATCAGGGTAAGGCATTTCCTTCCAGGCCTAGTTTGCTCTAAGTTCTTTTTTTTTTCTTTCCAATCCTGAGTGAGCACTGTTGAATTAGCTCTCTGACTTTCCATCTTTCATCTGCTGTCTGTTACTCCGTAAGTGACAGAGCCGTCCTTGCTTGCCTTGGACAAACGCACTTTGTCACAGTGATATTTTACGTTAAGAATTAATAACTTAAAAAAAAAAATTAATAACTTTAATCCTTGATTGAAGAATTAACTTACTGATAATAACCTGAGGATTAAATCGCTAATCGATATTTTCACATCAAGCAATCAGCATTCCCTCAGCTACTTCATTCAGCTTTGTGCTCAACGGGCTGGCGTGAGCCTTCTGCCCCCAAAGAAAAGTAAATAGAGAGAAAGGAAATTCTAAAAGGAAGGCTTCAAACCATTCTTCATACGTAGTTCTGCTAGAGCGGAGGTCCTAGAGGCTGCACAGATAAGCCAGCAGCTGTGTCATCGGTGTCCGGGAACCCACACGGTCCTCCGCGGCCAGGCAGCCCCTGGCACGGCGCGCACGAGCGAGCGAGGTTCTCGGAAGCACGAGTGGGAATAGCATCAGCTACAGGTGTCAGCGTGGGGAGACATCCCATTAGTTAAGGTTGAAAACAGTCGCAGACGGGTCATTTACAGGGAATGCAAAGCCCTGTGAAATGCTGAGGGTCACACTCCCAGGGAGTTATCAGTCCAGGGGAGGATGGGAACAACAGTGCTTACCTCCGGGGAAGGGCCAGTGAGGGAATCTGTGTGTTTTCCTTGAAAAATGAAGCGAGTAGGGTCACAGCTTAATACGGGTCATAGCTAGCTTTCTCTGAGCGTTGTTTTTCTGTACCAAGCACCATCCATACACGGACACATATATACAGCGAGTTCCCAGGACAACAGCAGGAGCGGGTGCTGTCTCGGGATGACATTACGTAACTGGCGCACCTGGACCCCCGGGCCAGACGCCCGCGCGACTCTGAGGACCTGGGTGTCTGTCCCCTTACCTCTGTATTTCCGCTTACTTTGTGGTGTTTCACAGTTTTTAGAAAGCATAGCACCCCCAGCTGCTGGAATACAAATGTATCCTGCGCCGTTTCTTGGACAAGAGGTCCGCACCTTGGTTACATTTTTCTCACCTGAGAGTCGCGGGAGCTGGTTACCTCTCCCAAACGCACACAAGGGAGGTGATCAGAGCCAGGAACCCTGAACCCACAGGGGTGGCCAGCCTCAGAGTCCCTCCCAGAGTGCTGCCCAGGGTCGGCGTCTTGAGCAGTCGCGCTCACTGAGGTGGGCCTGGGTGCGGCCAGTGTTCATGGTGAATGACATCTGCATATGAAACCGACCACAAGCCCCTCAGGAGAGGTCAGGGGTTAGCCGACCGGGCTCACGAGGTAGGGGTGGAGGTGTGTGGTGGACATGGCGACAGTAGTTCTAGAACAGCAGCTGTGCTCCCAGCAGGCAGGAAGGGACGTGATCCGCCGGGGGTGTCCCCGTGCCGGCTCTCCGTGGGGCCTTCGTGGCCGGAGGCAGAGATCTGAGGGCTGGCAGAACATTCCCGCTGCCAGCTCCCCGTGCTGCCTGCTGAGTTAGTTCCCAGCACTGGGATGTTGTTGTTGAGGTAAATTATGTTGATGTCTTTTTTACGTACATCTTAAATGTAGACTAAGGTGTCGTCTGAAAACACTGCTCATGAATTACTTTGAAATGTAGAATCTGCTGGTTGAGGACGACGACGACTTCAGCACAGCCAGAGATGACCTGGGAAAAGAAACACAGAAGCAGCTCGCTCTGGGCAAGAAAAGGTATTGTCCCGGCTCTCACACACGTGGTGGCTTCTGGAAGCCCCCCGACGCTGCTCTCCCCGCCAGAGCGCTGCTTTCCAGACTGCGCTGGAGAGGCAGCATGGGGGGCTTCTTGTCTGCTGCCCACACTTGTACGTGTTCTTCAGATCACCCCCTAACTAGGCTTTTTGGGAACCTAGACAGAACACGGGATGACCACTGTGAGGAAGCCCCCCACCTACCACCCTAGTCGCAGGGGCTCACCCTGCCGGTCTGCTTCCTTCCTGCCCTCTGAGCCCCCCGCCACCTCCTGGGTCATCTTCGGACACCAACACCCTCTGCTCTCAGTCACCTGAACGAATGTGCACTCCAGATCATTCGTGTTCCAGCCGCTTCCTCCTCTGCCCACCCGCTTGCCACACTCCGTCCAGCTGGGGGTCCTCCACAGCATCTCCCTGCTCAGCATGCAAACCCCACTCCCACCCTGCACCCCGTCCTTCTGCTTCCTCCTCACTCTGCCTGGGCGGACGCCCTCCTTCCTTTTCGGCACATAGCCCAGCTCTCTCCCCTGGCTGCGGGCCACATACACCTACCAGAATCTGCCAGAACATTCCACCTCTGTCAGTCCTTTGAACTCCACGTGCCTGGCCCTGGCTCTCACTCCTGTATCCACATCACCCCATGCAGGCCACACCAGGGGTGCCCCATCCTCCTTACCTGCTCCCACCTCTGGTCTCCTGAAATCTTAATCCTCAGTCAGCTGCTGGTGTGTATGGGGGCTGGGGGTCTTCTTTCCTGAGTTACTGAGGTAGCCCCGGGTGTAATGCACCTGCCTCATCTAGCCCTTCCCATCCCCTCCTCGCACCCTCTGCTGCCATGGCGTCTAGCGGGGCCAGAGGAAAGGGCACAAGAGCGGGCCAAGGGGGAGGGAGTGTCACTCGGGCGAGCACAGCCGTAGCATTTCATGGGGCTGGACATTTCAGATGTATATGTCTGTGAATGTTTTATTTTGATTCAAAAGGTACGAGGCTCCTGGGTGGCTCAGTCGGTTAAGTATCCGACTCTTGGTTTCGGCTCTAGTCTTGGTCTCAGTTCATGAGATCGAGCCCCATGTTGGGTTCTGCACTCAGTGAGGAGTCTTCTGGAGATTCTCTCTCCCTGTGCCCCCACCTCACACTCTCAAAAAAATAAATAAAAGGTAAAGATATACTCTGCTGTGAGACATTTTCACCTAGCAGATTGGAAAGGACCCCAAGTCTGACCCGCTGAGTGCACAGAGTGTGGGAACCCACTCTCCTGACCTGGAGCGGGGGGACGGGTGCATAAATTGAGATCCCCCGACTGAACAGTCTGAAAATACCTGTCAAAAGTATAAACACACATCCCTGTGGCCTATTCTAACTTGACTGGAGTCATTCCAAATCCTGTGACCTGGTGAGGCCTACAGTGTCCATGGCTGAGTCCGTGAGTCTCTTGTGTCTCTTGCAGCCAAGAAGCCCTTCGTGTGCAGAACGGTGACCTCTTCTCCAGTACAAAGACGCCTGGCCGGCCCCGTGCACCAGAAGCTTCTCTTTCCATCCACGTTGGGAGTTTCAGATAGCACTGGCTGCTACCGATGTCACCGGGGGGCAGCGGGAGCAGGGGCTCCGCACTCGTGCTGCAGCTTGCCAGGTGGGGCCATGCGGGCAGGTGGGCGGCTTCTGCCTTGTGCAGATAGACTCCAGATTCTCCACTTCACTGGGCCAGGCGAGGGCATGTTGGGGCTGCCCCGCACAGCCCACGGGGCCGGCCCAGACCTGGCGGTGTGCTCCAGCGGCCAGTCACGCGCTGCCCTCACGCCGCCCCCGCCCCCCGCCCCCCGCCCCCGTCTGTAGAAGAACACACCCTAGGTTTGCATTAACCGCACGCATGGATAAAATGGCCCGGTGCTAACCTCGGACAGATTTGCCGTTTCAAGTCCACACGTTCCACCTTCCCCCTTACGCTGCTCACAGGAGGGTTTTTAACCTGAATTGGCAGAGGTTCTGACAGCTCAGCTCACGCCGACGGGCTGGCCCGGCCTAGGCGCTGACACAGCAGGCGGTCTGTTTTCTGGTCCCCACATGGCACACGAGCCCCATTTGGTCTGAGTTAAAATTGATTCTGAAGCCTCGGCTCTCCTTCCAGCTCAAGGAAAGAGATTCGCGGCTGAAGAGGCGTCCTCAGGTATAGCTACGCTGGTGGCGGCTCGGCAGCTCCAAGGCGGTGTCCGTGGTCAGAACATTCTCGCTGCTGCGGCCTGGAAGCCCGGTCGTGGCAGACAAGCCTGGCCGAGTCCATGGTGCCGAGTAGCGTCAACACAGAAGACACCGTGGACACCAGGGCTGGGTTCGTCTTCAGAGCGCAGCCCACGCTCAGAGGGGAAAGGCCTCGGCGGCATTTAGCACGGATCCGCGTCTGTTCCTAAAGCGGCCAGTGAGGACGCTGGGAGGCCGCAAGCCCTCAGACTGGAACTGGGTCGGGAGCAGGTTCCTGGGAAGGGAATAAACTTCACTTTCTTACCTCAGATGAGGCTTCGCAGCAGCTCTTACGAAGCGGGCCCGTCGTGCTGGCTTCCTGCAGCAGCGAGACGGCCCTCACGCGCTAAGAGACGGAAGGCCGGCTGTGGACCGGTGTCCCAGCCGTGCCACCGGCTCAGGGAGCTGAGGTTAGCGTGGCTGCACGGGGCTTCCGCAGAGCACGACCCCAAGGGGACGCCCCCCCCCCCCCCCCCGTGTCCCCACTTGTACTGCAGCAGCTGCGGGGCGAAAAACCAGCCTGCAGGCTGCCCTGGGGGCGCCTCACCCACGGGGTGGAGACAGCTCTGCGCTGGACGTGAGGGGCTGGGGGGCTGCGGCTGGAAGCCAGGCTTTCACTCGGACAGAGCTCCTGGATCTGCTTCCTTTTGAGTTCACGGAATGTTGAAGTAGTGACTGCAAAGCTTTGCAGAAACCGGAGGCCTGGCCGGAGGTTCCTTACCGAGGTGCCCGCTAGGGATCCTGTCCTCTTCCCTCCTTTGCGTGGGAATGGAGTGGGGCTCCAGGGGGAGGCGTAAGATTTTGTTAAGCCGTTCTTCAGGTTGTAGTCTCCCCGTTTCTGCCGTGTACCAACTGTTTCACGTTCTCCTTGGCTTTTTTCCCCCAGGCACACTTAAGATGCTAAATAAACATTTATATTTAGAAATACCGTATTGGTGCTGCTTCAGAAATAACAGAAGTATGTTTGGGTTTTAAATAAACTTAGACTCAAGGGGGAAATTGTATCAGAAGAAATCAGAAGTGATCTGGTTTTCTTTTCC